>NC_084549.2:56260000-56280000 GCF_033978685.3 Nerophis lumbriciformis | reverse complement strand
GGAAAAAAGTACTAGCTTATAGTCCAGAATTTACGGTATTATTTTCCCAAAATGTTTTAATTATTTACAGCGATTTGTGATAAATAAAAAATATATATATATTTTCACCCATTTTCCCAGGAACATTTTCCCATGTTCTGAAATGCAAACGCTGGCAGGTGTGCATCTCCCCAAAGACCGCAGTCAAGCATTAAGAGAGGTCATTTTTAATGTTGGGACCTTCTTCTGCATTGACAATATGATTGTTGTCATTCCTTAAGAGCTGACAAAGCCTGAGTGGGGGAAGAGAAGTTCAAACACGTTGAATTGTTTCTTTCCTGTGTGATGAAATATCTTCTTTGCACCTTTTTATCCACATTTGTCATGCTTCTTTTCTCCTATTTTCTTAGCATGAGGGAGTTTTTTTAATTTTTTATTTCTTGCCCTTTCACTCACAGCTCCACGTGCATTTTTAATGATCACATGACACTTGCTGCTTTAAAGGGAACAACCTGAAGCCAAAGGTGTGCTTGCTTTTTTGAACTTCATTCGTTCCAAGTGTGGTTGGAAGCAGTACTTTCCTTTGAATGAAAAATATTACTACTACTGAGACAAACCTCTGATGTGCCTTATTAGCTTCAGTGTGCCTCACACTTGGCTTCATGTCCAATACTGTACAAGCCCCATCATGTTATGTATTGTGTGATGTGCAGGGAATTAAACAACCATCTTTTCTGAGGAAAAAGCAGACTACTGCTTGGCTTAAAGAAATATTCTATTTTATTACTAGGGATGGATTTTAACGTCATTCTCCGTGACTTTAGATGTTTATTATTAACATTGCTCTCGCTTCCTGCTGTTTTTCTGCTGTAGTGTGAGCTGATTTGTATTTTCATGCAATAAAGAGTTTTGTTTTGGAAAAAATGACTTGTGTATTCATCTAATAATCTTTTATTTGCTCGCTTTTCCTTTTGGAAAAGGAATAAATAATAACAGCTGATACAACTATTTGTCACATTATATGTTTCCTGCAACACGCAGCAGGCGTGACATCTGCAAAGCTGTCCACTAGAGGAGAAAGTGCCAATAAAATAACTATATTTATGTTTATATTAATTTATTACACATTATATGTTGTATTTTGTATCAAATATGAAATTGTATACTACATAATTTTAATGATGTAAAAATGTTTTATTATTTAAAAAAATATTTCATATATATATATATATATATACATATATATATATATATATATATATATATTATTACGCAAATACATTATTCAAATAAAGGCCCCCTTCTAAAAAACTCATTCCCCCTAATAGATGCCTGATACTCTGCAGTTTTATGAGAAAATGTGCTAATTAAAACATCCTTATTTGACGTTTTTTTGTCAATAACAAATATGAGTTCATTTTAACATTATAAAATGCATTTTTACTATTAAAAAAAAAGCCTCCCCAGTAATTATATGTGTTTTATCTGTAAAGCTGTTTGTGTCAAAAACCAAATGACAGTAAAAGAAAACGGGTGAAATATGCTGTAATGCAATCCATTATATGTGTGTTCGGTTATATTCTATGTTCATAGTTTTATATTGATTGATTATTTTATAGTAATATATTAAATTATTATACAGTTAAGTCATCCCTCACCACTTTTCACAGTTGGCGGCTTCACTCAGATTTTGTTTGAGCATATTTTACATACTGTTGGCCTAAATTAAAAATGAAAAAATGTCTAAATTGACTAAAAATATCAATATTACAGCAATATTGGCCACTAGATAAGTACAGTATATGTCTGTTTTTCTAATTTAATATTTACTATATTAGATTAAAACGAGTGTAAAGGTTATTTCATGTCAAAAGAGCTCTAATAATATATATATATATATATATATATTATTTTTTTTTTAAGTATTTAGAGAGTCATAAACTGTAAGTCATGTAAAAATCATGATGACATAATATGATTTGTAGTAAATTATTGTTTTATGTTTGTTTATTTTGTTACATGTTATGAAAAATAAATATTGCCTTAATAGAATTTTGAGCTGAACAACTAATGTAAATGTGTGAATAAGGGGCAGATATTATAGTTTTATACTTCCTTCTGCTCCTCTTCATTTATGATTTATTTTGATATTATGTTAAATGTGGTCCAAAGACATGCACCTGGGGATAAGTTGATTGGCAACACTAAATTGGCCCTAGTGTGTGGATGTGAGTGTGAATGTTGTCTGTCTATCTGTGTTGGCCCTGCGATGAGGTGGCGACTTGTCCAGGGTGTACCCCGCCTTCCGCCCGATTGTAGCTGAGATAGGCTCCAGCGCCCCCCGCGACCCCAAAGGGAATAAGCGGTAGAAAATGGATGGATGGATGGATTAAATGTGGTGTTTTTTTACCTTAAATGAATGAAAAAAACCCAATAGAAATGGAATTGGAAACTTTTTTTAGGCTCTAACTATGACTATATTCACATTATAATTCTTACTTGGTGGAAATTAAATCCCCAATGTCAGGCCTGGAACCAATTAATGGTGAGAAACTAGGAATAATAATAATAAATGCATTTCATATTTTAATGTACAAATATTTTACAGCGGTAACATTTTCAATAAGAGATTTAATTGTGAAAAATAAAAATACAATAATACATAAATAATATCTCATAAGAAATAAAGAATAAATATATAATATAAATATAATATAAAATATATAATATAATATAATATAATAAATATTTATATTATGATTTTATTTTTTTAATGCATTTATAAATAAAGCCCTCCTAGTAATTACCAGAAGCCAAGTGCTTTTTTTCCCTGTAGTATAAACAAGTGTTTCCGGCCACTTGATGAGGAAATATGTTATTTTAAACATCTTAACGTCATGTTTGTGTTTTATGAGATAATGTGATATAAACAGGCAGGCTAATAAAGCTAAGCGCTAATGTTAAACTTTCCCATGTTTGGATTCATGCATGTTGTGTGTCAGCTTGTGAACTTTGCCCTGGACTTGACTGCCAACACGCACGCGCACGCACGCACGCGCGCAAACAAAACACACAGCTGGTGATAAGCAGTCGGTTGAGTCCAGAGCAGTGACTCAGGGGCCCCCACCCAGGGAGGGGCCACCGTGGAATCTTGACTTTGCTGAGAGCCAGTAAAATGTGGGCGTGGTTTTGAAGTGCAACAAGTCATTTCTCAGCATAGAAGCGTTCAAAGTGCACTTTCAGTAGTTTTTTGTTTTTTTTAAGAACAATTACAGCAAAATAAACTGTTAGACAATGTAAGTTTACGGAACGTGCATAAATCGAGCGGGTTGATCACATTCAATAAGAATACAGCGCAGTACTGCACCGTGAGATGAAGAATGCAGTGTATGCTGACCTCTGCTGGCTGATAGGATGAACTGCACTCCAAACTACATCTTCCTCCATTCGAACCATTTTATTTAGTACAAATTAATTTACCATAACAATAACACACCAGCTGTGTGGGTTTTTTTCTCCATCATGTTGCACCCGAATATTAATACAAGACTTAATGATTACTAAAAAAAAAAACATTTTAGTCATAAGCTATACAGTTTTTCAGGAAAGTAATTTCAAAATATCAAATATGAATACATGGCAATGTCAGTTCTGCAGTTGTTCCTAATGATGTGACCTTCATTTTTCATTTAAATCTCCTGAAAGTGTGGATTTATATCTTATAACCTACAACGTGTCCGATTATTGCAGTCCCTTGTATTCATAAGTAATTATAATGGACTATTTAATCCGCAGAATAAACAACATTTAAATGAGTCGTTGTGATATTTTACAGAGCAAACAAATAATTGATAAAATACCATATTTTGTTGTTGTTTTGTTTATTTTATTTTATTTTTTTCTTGCGGGGTCAGATTTAAGAATGTCGTTACGCTTTTATTTTAGAGCGCCAATAAAATAATATGAACTGAACTGAACGGATTAAGTGTTATACAAATAAACTTTGATTAAACAGTTGATCAAAAATTAACAAAACTTTTTTTTCGATCATTAAAAAAATATAGAATTTAATTGATCAAATAAATAAATAAATACAATAATAAATATATGAAAAAAATAGTAAATAAATATATATTAAGAAAAAAATGTATATTGTATATCATGATCAAATATGATTTATCAAATATAGTAAATATAACACAAAATGTGATATATAAAATATAAACCCTAAATATTGTATATTTTGTTATATTTAATGTTTTAATAACTTGAATATTCAACCACATCATATAATATTAAGATACACATCAACACCAGCAAAGCAAAATGAATAATTACGTTATTTTATTTCGTTATTATAACATTAATACAGATGAAAATTATTAAATTACTTTAAAAAAAAAAAATATATGATTCACTTAACTTAAGATCTACTTTTTGCAGGATGTTTTTTTTTTATTACTTTAATTTAATTGCAATATTTTTACAACACCATACTTCTACAGCACGTGGTTGTAGCAATCTAACTAACTCTAATATTAAACCACAGCACAAACATTCGAGAGAAAAAAAATACATTCAAGGCATTTAAATAAAATAATATGCACTTTATTAGGATGCACTGTTTTTACAGCGCTGTACTCCCCTGCTGCCGCTAGAGGGCAGGCTTGATCAGTCTACGGACTTCTACTGTCTGCAGGTTGTCTTTGAATTAATGACGACGTCACCGCTATGCAAAAAAAATAAAAAATGTCTCAACTCAAGTGATCTTTTTTTTTTTTGAAGCGGAGGTTGGTTTCAGTCCACCTTAGAGGTGATTTCCACCTTACAAAGGAAGGCGAAGGAACTTCCGGATGTTCCTCTTCACAGTTCAGCTGAGGGTTCCCCCCCACGCGGGGCTCCAGTAGAGCGAAGTGGGTCAAGAAGACGCGCTGGGGGGAGGAGATGCTGCGTTCAAGGACCTTCACACTCACTCAAATATAATATCTGTAAAATGAAACGATTGTTCAAATATGGAATGGAGACTGATTTGACCTTTGACCTCAATATCCATCACATTTCATCAGGCATTTTATTACGGTACAGTTGTATATACTTTAGTCAGTGTACATCCACACATTCATAAGTGTGTTAAATTGTACACGGCAGTGCTGCCGGAACCTGGGGGAGAGCTGCGGTTCACTTTAGGAAACATGAAGTCCAACATGTAAAGTGGATTATAGGTTTTGTTCATTATTATTTCAGTTTCGAATAAACACTTTTTTTTTTTTTTGTAACTTATTCTTTGTTCTTTTGAGCATTTATTTTACAAAACCACTTTTTTTTTTTGTTCTTGAATCGAAGCATAAGTCTATTCAACTCACTGCTTAAAAAAGAGTCTTAAATGTGGCCCTCGAGAGCTTTAGAGATTAGTGGTTATGTGGACACTTATTTAAAAACTTTTATTTTGAAAGGCTCACCTCCGCTTCCTGTTGTGCTTTTGTGACATACACTATATTGCCATAAGTATTTGGCCACCTGCCTTGACTCACATATGGACTTGAAGTGCCATCCCATTCCTAACCCATAGGGCTCAATATGATGTGGGTCCACCTTTTGCAGCTATTACAGCTTCAAGTCTTCTGGGAAGGCTGTCCACAAGGTTGCGGAGTGTGTTTATAGGAATTTTCCACCATCCTTCCAAAAGGCGTATTGGTGAGGTCACACACTGATGTTGGTCGAGAAGGCCTGGCTCTCAGTCTCCGTTCTAATTCATTCCAAAGGTGTTCTATCGGGTTCAGGTCAGGACTCTGTGCAGGCCAGTCAAGTTCATCCACACCAGACTCTGTCATCCATGTCTTTATGGACCTTGCTTTGTGCACTGGTGCACAATCATGTTGGAAGAGGAAGGGGCCCGCTCCAAACTGGTCCCACAAGGTTGGGAGCGTGGAATTGTCCAACATTGTTTTGGTATCCTGGAGCATTCAAAGTTCCTTTCACTGGCAAAGCCCAACTCCTGAAAAACAACCTCACGCCATAATTCCTCCTCCACCAAATTTCACACTCAGCACAATGCAGTCCAAAATGTAGCGTTCTCCTGGCAACCTCCAAACCCAGACTTGTCCATCAGATTGCCAGATGGAAAAGCGTGATTCAGAGTGCATGTTGGAATTCATCTTTCTCTCTCAAATAACCGCAGCTCCCCCTGTGCGATCAGCTCTCGTGCAGCTCCAGATTGTGACCATACTTATGGTCCTGCTGTTCACTTGTGTTGCCCGCTATCCATACAAAAACGGCTGTGTTGCCCTGTCGAATGTTGCCGCACTACACATTGGAATTCATATTTCTCTTTTAATGAACCACAGCTCCCCCAGTGCCATCAGCACTCATGCAACTCCAGACTGGGACCATGCCAATTTTCCTGCTGCTCACTTGTGTTACCAGCTGGACAATAATAGCTGTGTTTTGACCTGTCTAATGTTGTCAGAGTGCATGTTGGAATTCATCTTTCTCTCTCAAATAACCGCAGCTCCCCCTGTGCGATCAGCTCTCATGCAGCTCCATATTGTGACCATACTTATGTTACTGCTGCTCACTTGTGTTGCCCGCTATCTACACAAAAAACGGCTGTGTTGCCCTGTCGAATGTTGCCGGACTACACATTGGAATTCATATTTCTCTTTTAATGAACCGCAGCTCCCCCAGTGCCATTAACACTCATGCAGCACCAGACTGTAACCATGCTAATGTTCCTGCTGCTCACTTGTGTTGCCAGCTGGAAAATAATGGCTGTGTGATGTCCTATTTAATGTTGTCACACTGCAAGTCGGAATTAATCTTTCTCAATGAACTGCAGCTCTCACGCAACTCCAGACTGGGACCATGACAATTTTCCTGCTGCTCACTTGTATTAAAAGCCAGACAAAAATGACTGTGTGATGTCCTATTCAATGTTGTTGCAGTACACGTTGGAATTCATCTTTCTCTCTCAATGAACCGCAGCTCCCCCTGTGCAATCAGCTCTTGTGCAGCTCAAGATTGTGACCATACTTATGTTCCTGCTGCTCACTTGTGTTGTCCGCTATCTATGCAAAAACGGCTGTGTTGCCCTGTCGAATGTTGCCGCACTACACATTGGAACTCATATTTCTCTTTTAATGAACCGCAGCTCCCCCAGTGCCATCAGCACTCATGCAGCACCAGACTGTAACCATGCTAATGTTCCTGCTGCTAAATTGTGTTGCCAGCTAGACAATAATAGCTGTGTTTTGACCTGTCTAATGTTGTCAGAGTGCACGTTGGAATTCATCTTTCTCTCTCAAATAACCGCAGCTCCCCCTGTGCGATCAGCTCTCGTGCAGCTCCAGATTGTGACCATACTTATGTTCCTGCTGCTCACTTGTGTTGCCCGCTATCTACACAAAAAACGGCTGTGTTGCCCTGTCGAATGTTGCCGCACTACACATTGGAATTCATATTTCTCTTTTAATGAACCGCAGCTCCCCCGGTGCCATCAGCACTCATGCAGCACCAGACTGTAACCATGCTAATGTTCCTGCTGCTAAATTGTGTTGCCAGCTAGACAATAATAGCTGTGTTTTGACCTGTCTAATGTTGTCAGAGTGCACGTTGGAATTCATCTTTCTCTCTCAAATAACCGCAGTTCCCCCTGTGCGATCAGCTCTCGTGCAGCTCCAGATTGTGACCATACTTATGTTCCTGCTGCTCACTTGTGTTGCCCGCTATCTACACAAAAAACGGCCTTGTTGCCCTGTCGAATGTTGCCGCACTACACATTGGAATTCATATTTCTCTTTTAATGAACCGCAGCTCCCCCAGTGCCATCAGCACTCATGCAGCACCAGACTGTAACCATGCTAATGTTCCTGCTGCTCACTTGTGTTGCCAGCTGGAAAATAATGGCTGTGTGATGTCCTATTTAATGTTGTCACACTGCAAGTCGGAATTCATCTTTCTCAATGAACCGCAGCTCCCCCGGTACCATCAGCACTCACGCAACTCCAGACTGGGACCATGCCAATTTCCCTGTTGCTCACTTGTATTAAAAGCCAAACAATAATGACTGTGTGGTGTCCTATTCAATGTTGTTGCAGTACACGTTGGAATTCATCTTTCTCTCTCAATGAACCGCAGCTCCCCCTGTGCAATCAGCTCTTGTGCAGCTCAAGATTGTGACCATACTTATGTTCCTGCTGCTCACTTGTGTTGTCCGCTATCTATGCAAAAACGGCTGTGTTGCCCTGTCGAATGTTGCCGCACTACACATTGGAACTCATATTTCTCTTTTAATGAACCGCAGCTCCCCCAGTGCCATCAGCACTCATGCAGCACCAGACTGTAACCATGCTAATGTTCCTGCTGCTAAATTGTGTTGCCAGCTAGACAATAATAGCTGTGTTTTGACCTGTCTAATGTTGTCAGAGTGCACGTTGGAATTCATCTTTCTCTCTCAAATAACCGCAGCTCCCCCTGTGCGATCAGCTCTCGTGCAGCTCCAGATTGTGACCATACTTATGTTCCTGCTGCTCACTTGTGTTGCCCGCTATCTACACAAAAAACGGCTGTGTTGCCCTGTCGAATGTTGCCGCACTACACATTGGAATTCATATTTCTCTTTTAATGAACCGCAGCTCCCCCGGTGCCATCAGCACTCATGCAGCACCAGACTGTAACCATGCTAATGTTCCTGCTGCTAAATTGTGTTGCCAGCTAGACAATAATAGCTGTGTTTTGACCTGTCTAATGTTGTCAGAGTGCACGTTGGAATT
The DNA here is from genome assembly GCF_033978685.3 of Nerophis lumbriciformis. Lineage (NCBI taxonomy): Eukaryota > Metazoa > Chordata > Actinopteri > Syngnathiformes > Syngnathidae > Nerophis > Nerophis lumbriciformis. The sequence continues at coordinate 56,271,253 of NC_084549.2, read as the reverse complement.
CATCTTTCTCTCTCAAATAACCGCAGTTCCCCCTGTGCGATCAGCTCTCGTGCAGCTCCAGATTGTGACCATACTTATGTTCCTGCTGCTCACTTGTGTTGCCCGCTATCTACACAAAAAACGGCCTTGTTGCCCTGTCGAATGTTGCCGCACTACACATTGGAATTCATATTTCTCTTTTAATGAACCGCAGCTCCCCCAGTGCCATCAGCACTCATGCAGCACCAGACTGTAACCATGCTAATGTTCCTGCTGCTCACTTGTGTTGCCAGCTGGAAAATAATGGCTGTGTGATGTCCTATTTAATGTTGTCACACTGCAAGTCGGAATTCATCTTTCTCAATGAACCGCAGCTCCCCCGGTACCATCAGCACTCACGCAACTCCAGACTGGGACCATGCCAATTTCCCTGTTGCTCACTTGTATTAAAAGCCAAACAATAATGACTGTGTGGTGTCCTATTCAATGTTGTTGCAGTACACGTTGGAATTCATCTTTCTCTCGCAATGAACCGCAGCTCTCCCAGTGCCATCAGCACTCATGCATCCCCAGACTGTGACCAAGCTAATTCTGTTCAGACTCATTTCTGTTTTTCTCCTTACACGTTTAGATCTTTTGGCAAAAGACGATACGACATAGCGCACCTGTAAAACAGTGTGACCGTCAGGTAATTAAAGGTAATTAAAGGTAATTAAAGGGCCACACCAGGTGACCACAGGTTCATTTCCTGCATTTGTGGTGTCACTAAGATATTGTTTGTTGCCTTACCGTCTTTGTGGTTCGGTCTGGCTGAGACTGGCAGTTAGTTTGCTTCCTCCTTGGTTCAGGTTTTTTCTCTCTTGGGGTTTTTGGGCCCGGTGACTTCCTCACCGGAAGTTTTTTTTGTTTTTGTTTTTCCCTAACGAGCTGATGCTCACATGCTGTGTTACCTTTTTGTGTCAGAGGTGGTTAAAGTAGCCAACATGTGTACAAATATCTTTAATGGTACTTACACTACAAAGTGTGTGTGTGTGTGTGTGTGTGTGTGTGTGTGTGTGTGTGTGTGTGTGTGTGTGTGTGTGTGTGTGTGTGTGTGTGTGTGTGTGTGTGTGTGTGTGTGTGTGTGTGTGTGTGTGTGTGTGCGCAGAGTCAAACATCACTCGTGCTCACGTTGGGTTGGTGCAGTGTTTTTACGTTATTTTCTTTCATAGAAAAAATAATATAGTAATATACATAATATATACCTTAAATAGTATCTTTTGTCTATAAAAGTGTTATAAGTACACCTCTGCATAACATTGTATTCCTATTAACATTAAAACATGAAAAAGCAAAGAAATATAGATCAACTTAATATATTAACATTGGGGGTTTTTTGTAACAGAAAATATTTAAAGTGCATCAGTTTGCCTAAAATAAATATGTTTAAAAAAAATCCTTATTTAAAATAAAAATATGTTTTACCGACTTGAGCCATTTGATACTGAAAAGTAAAATGAACTGAACTCACTAAATAATAACATATTCCAATTCATCAGCAACTCAGGAGCAAAATATATTTAACACTTTGACCTTCCATCCGTTCATTTTCTACCGCTTGTCCCTCTCGGGGGTTGCTGGAGCCTATCCCAGCTGCAGAAAAATGAATAAAACAATTTGAGCTGATTTAACAAAAATCAGAAGGAGAAAGTCGGGATTATTGGCTGCAACGAGCACGTGTTGTAGTGCATGATACTGATAAAGCATGTGAAAAGAACTTGATTGGTGAAACACGGTCATGTGACCACGCCCGCTGGAAGAACTCGCTCAAACCAGCCAAATTTCTTTTTATTGTCATTCAAATTTGAACTTTACAGCACAGATAAGTAGCCTTATTCCAAAATGGAATAAATTCATTTTTGTCTTCAAAATTCTACACACAATACCCCATAATGACAATGTGAAAATGTTTTTTTTTATTGATTTTTGCAAACTTATTAAAAATATAAAACTGCAAAAATCCCATGTACATAAGTATTCAGACCATTTGCTCAATACTTTGTTGATGCACCTTTAGCAGCAATTACAGCCTAAAGTCTTTTTCAATACCAAGTGAAATATATTTATATAGCGCTTTTTCTCTAAAGACTCAAAGCGCTTTACATAGTGAAACCATTCTGTATATTGTAGCATCCCGGAAGAGTTAGTGCTGCAAGGGATTCTGGGTATTTGTTCTGTTGTGTTTATGTTGTGTTACGGTGCGGATGTTCTCCCGAAATGTGTTTGTCATTCTTGTTTGGTGTGTGTTCACAGTGTGGCGCATATTTGTAACAGTGTTAAAGTTGTTTATACGGCCACCCTCAATGTGACCTGTATGGCTGTTGATCAAGTATGCATTGCATTCACTTGTGTGTGTGAAAAGCTGTAGATATTATGTGATTGGGCCGGCACGCAAAGGCAGTGCCTTTAAGGTTTATTGGCACTCTGTACTTCTTCCTACGTCCGTGTACACAGCGGCGTTTTAAAAAGTAATACATTTTACTTTTTGAAACCGATACCGATCATTTCCGATATTACATTTTAAAGCATTTATCGGCCGATAATATCGGCAGCCCGCTATTATCGGACATCTCTAGTTACAATGTCTATTTTCTGCTGGATCTACTCTCTATTTTATGTTGGCCTTTTTTTTTTTGCTGCAGCTGTTACACATACTGTAATACTGTACAGGGGTGTCCAACTCATTTTAGCTCAGGCGCCGCATGGAGGGAAATCTGCGCACACGCGGGCCGGACTATTAAAATCATGGCATTGAAACAAAAAAATAAAAAGACAACTTCGGATTTTTTTCTTTGTCTTACTTTGGCCAAAAATAGAACAAACACATTCTGAAAATACTACAATAAAAGTATAGAAAAAAGCGGTAAAGTAAATCAGTGATCCCCAAACCCCTGATTACGGCCCGCCAGCGTCCAAAATCTGGCCCGCGGGAAGTTTTAAGTTTAAAAAAAAAAATTGTCCTGTCTAATCTATTTTCTACCGCTTGTTACTCTCGGGGTCGCCTCGCCGCTCAGGCAAATCATATTGTCTAATGATTTGACAATCGATAACGTGACATCATCACGCTCGCGCCGCAGTGGCAAGTGCTCACTCTTTTAGTCAATTAGTGCGTGAGGAATATATATATATATATATATATATATATATATATATATATATATATATATACACACATACACACACAGTCAAGCCCCCGGCCAAATATTTTTAACCCAATGCGGTCCCCGAGTCAAAAAGTTTGGGGACCCCTGGTCTAAATACTTATGTACATGTGATTTTTGTGTTTGTTTGTTTTGTTTGTTAATTTGCAAACATTAAAAAAAATAAATAAATAAAAAAATGTTTTTATTCTTTTTATAAATTTGCACAATTAAAAAAAAAATGTTTTTCACATTGTCATTATGGGGTATTGTGTGTAGAATTTTGAGGACAAAAATGAATTTATTTCATTTTGGAACAAGGCTGTAACAAAACAAAATGTGGGAAAAGTGAAGCGTTGTGAATACTTTCTGGATGCACTGTATATCGATGATAAGAATAAATAATATAGAAACAAAAAAGTGTTTCTTTTAAGTAAAAATACAAAAAAAAAAACTAGTATGTCAAGTAATTAATCTAAAAAGTTACTTAAGTAAATGTATGATGTTACTACCGGAAAATACTGAAACAAAATGTGAAGTGAAGTGAATTATATTTATATAGCGCTTTTTCTCTAGTGACTCAAAGCGCTTTACTTAGTGAAACCAAATATCAAAGTTAAATTTAAACCAGTGTGGGTGGCACTGGGAGCGGGTGGGTAAAGTGTCTTGCCCAAGGACACAACGGCAGTGACTCGGATGGCGGGGATCGAACCTGGAACCCTCAAGTTGCTGGCACGGCCACTCTACCAACCGAGCAATACCGTACTGAAATTCCACGACATAGTGAATTTACAAACAGCTAAAATTATGCACAACACAAACTATTTTCTGCTACCCAAGAATATACAACAATTCTTCTTAACAAAAGAGGAGAAATATAATCTTAGAGAAAATTGTAATTTAAGACATTTGTACGCACGTACAACACTTATTAAGACCTTTAGTATGTCCGTATATGGAATTAAATTATGGAATGGATTAAGCAAAGAAATCAAACAATGTACTAATATGATCCACTTCAAGAAACTCTTCAAACTTAAAGTGTTTACAAAGTACAAAGAAAAAGAACCACGATAAACATTCTGAATTTATTTCAGCCATCCATTCATTTTCTAGATAATCTTATTTATCTTACTTACTTCACTAGTTATTATTTATTTTGAATGTTATGACTTATGGAGTATATTGTGAATCAATTGAGAACAGGAAGTGAACAAAAGTGTTAGCAACTGCTCTGTAAAGGAAAAGGGGTAGGATTAAATAAGCTCTGCTTCTTCCTACTCCTTTTCGAACATGTTGAATAAAGAAACTGGAAATTGCGATGTATCATGTTGTATGCATGCATGTTGGAAATAAACTCCAACTCCAAACACCTCTCTGAAATTGTATTAAAGCATGTCTGGATATGTTTTTGTGCTCCCTGGACTCCTCCTGCACTGCAAAAAACTGAAATCTAAGTAAGATTAAATATCTCAAATAAGGGTGATATTTGCTTATTTTCTGTCTGATAAGATAACTCTTCTCACTAAGCAGATTTTATGTTAGAGTGTTTTATTTGTTTTAAGGGTTTTGGTCCGAAATTAACTCAGTAAGATATTACAGCTTGTTGCTGAGATTTCATGACCTATATTGAGAAAACATGCTTGAAACTAGAATATCAACTGATGCAAAGCTGTGTCATTAACACTCACAAGTATAAAACTACTTTTTTAAAATCATAATTTCTTACTTCAAGCATGAAAAAAAAAATCATGATACCAAGCGCATATCATTATGTCAAGATAATGGCACTAGCGTTTACTTAGTTTTAGAATATTTTTCAACATATTGAGCAAAAAGGTCTCTTTTTTTTTTCTACCAAGAAAAGTGCACTTGTTATTAGTGAGAATATACTTATTTTAAGGTATTTTTGGGTTCATTGAGGTTAGCTTATTTTACTAGTTTTGGAAAGTCTCGACAAGCTGAATTTTCTTGTTCTATTGGCAGATAATTTTGCTTAGTTCAAATAAAATACCCCTCATTTTTGTAATTTTTTTTTCTTGTTTTTGAACACTGACTTTTTGCAGTGTGGGAAACACAACAACCGTCCGAATGTTCAGACTTTCCTGTCCTGTGACACTCTGGTCGTTTACAACAATCAAGTGTCTCTTCTGGTGTTTTCTGTGGTTCGTAATGTTTTGTCACTAATTCCACAAGCCATTCCGGAATGCTCTTTAACGCATGGCAGAATTTGAACTATAGGACTGACTCATCTGAGGTATTCACGAAAACCGTATCGAGGTAAAAAGGTGACGAGATTATGGACTTCCTTGAGGGAACAACAGAGTGTGTGTGTGTGTGTGTGTGTGTGTGTGTGTGTGTGTGTGTGTGTGTGTGTGTGTGTGTGTGTGTTTTCCAGTATTGGGACACAACACAAAACAACAAGTTGGGCCATGGGGAGAAAAGAACAAAATGTGTCAAACAGGATGGAGGCGTGTCAGATTAAAAGCTAAAATGCAAATCTTCTGGTTTTCATTTCAGAGCTAACTTTTGCTTTTGTTTCACTTAGTAAACTATACCTCATTGCACTTTGGATTTTGTACAGGACGTTTTGTCACCAGTGTTCCCATTGATGTGTCAGAGCTGTGTTATGCTTTCTAATTCGACAGGAAGGGGACTTTATGTGGCGCGTTATACACCTCCAGGCCATATGATTAGGTACACCCGTGCAAAGCAGAGTAACCGGCATCTAAAAGGGGTCAAGTTTAAAGGGCTCCTCTCTAGGAGCAATGTTCCCTCTAATTTTTCATATGTGTGAGCAAACGCAAAAACTCAGGCATCGTGTTTGGAGGAAACCAGGCACCGCTCATCACCAGGCCAATACCATCCCTACAGTGAAGCATGGTGGTGCCAGCATCATGCTGAGGGGATGTTTTTCAGCGGCAGCTACTGAGAGATCAGTCAGGATAGAGGGAAAGATGACTGCAGCAATGTACAGAGACATCCTGGATGAAAAACCAACGCTTCCCATCCAACCTGATGGAGCTTGAGAGGTGCGCTGCAAAGAGAAATGGGCGAAACTGCCCAGAGATAGGTGTGGCAAGCTTATGGCATCGTAATTCAAAAATACTTGAGGCTGTAATTGCTGCCAAAGGTGCATCAACAAAGTATTGAGCAAAGGCTTTGAATACTTATGTGCATGTGATTTCCTAGTTATTTATCCTAATGAATTTGCAAACATTTCTAAAAACAAAAACAAAAAAAAACTTTTTCACATTGCCCATATGGGGTATTGTGTGTAGAAGTTTGAGGGCAAAAATGAATGTATTAATGAATGAGGCTGTAACATAACAAAATGAGGGAAAAGTGAATACTTTCCAGACGCACTGTACCGCTTCACCGTATCCACGTTGCCATAAATTGTTGGAACTGTAGTTTGAGGTAAATACTTCTGTTTGTGAGGTCTTATGACACAAAAGTTAAGAGAGTCGGTGTAGCGATTTGTGGCACCAATAGTTTTAGCTTGTGGGGTGCACCCTGGACTCATTTTGGTCTGGAGTACAGCTGCAGAAGTCTCCAGGACAACCACTGGTTTGGCGAAAACTGAACATTATTGTTTTTGTAGATTCTATCTTTCATATTGGATCTCAAAGTAGTGCAGTAAAAAAAGTTGCTATCATATTACTAAGCTTGATGCCTCAAGCCATATACTTTTACCATACTATTCACAAGAAAAAGAAACTTCCCATGTTGGTATCAGTGCATCGTTACATTCCTGACACACCCACACACGCACACACACACACTCACACACACTCATGATTAGGGCATGCAGACTGCCTTCAATCACGACTATGTCACTCCTTTTTGTTTTTGTCTTTTCATGAATGGCAACGTCTTTTACAGCGTCGTGGGAAGTTCCTTTTGACTTTGTTCCAAAAACGAAGGGAGCAACGAACACAACACGCATTTGGATTTCACATTTAAATGGCGATTCTTATATACTCCGATTCTGAATTTATCAATTTTTAAGAATACATTTTTAAATTTCAATTCGATCCTTAAAATGACATATTTTTAGGTCGTCTCTACTTGTACTTGCTGCGTGTACACGTCAGACATCTGTGTTAAAAAGGTTTTATCATTATATTACATTATATACTGCAAGAATCGGTTTGACTCACGGATCGTGTTGAATCGAATCGTAATTCCAAGAATCTGTATAAAAAATATAATCATGAGTTAAAGGGGAACTGCACTTTTTTTGGGGAGTTTTGCCTATCGTTTACAATCATTAGAAGCAATGTTCCCTCTAATTTTTCATGAGTGTGAGCAAACGCAAAAACTCCCTGAGCATTCAGTGGAGCCCATGTGAGCAACATCAGACGTGCACACTGTGGCTACACCAGCAGCACACCTGTCCCAAACCTGACTAAATAACAAGTTCAATCCAGCCTATCTCAGCTGCATTCGGGCGGAAGGCGGGGTACACCCTGGACAAGTCCCCACCTCATCGCAGGGCCAACACAGATAGACAGACAACATTCTCTTATTATTATAATCAAATGACAGCAGTCATTTCCATGAGGTTATTTTCTAATATAAGTGTTTAGGCCCACTTACAATGACAATAACAAAAAATATTGTTTTTCATGAACTGTGTACTTGTATTGTTTGACTGGGTGGAGGTCCTGCTTTGGAAATAATTTGTACCCCTTTCAGACATTGCATTTAGTTCCCATTAAAAAATTCACATGTTGCACAATGAGATGTAAGCAGGGGATCATGTGTACATTCCTGCAACTTCCTGTTTGTAAAAAATATATTTTATTAGTATTTATTTAATATACTAACAGCATTTCATGATTAATATTTATAAATTAAGATTCCTAATAAATGACACTAGAATAAGCACACATTTGATTGGTAAATCATAGTGTGACGACCTGGAATGACACTTTATGTGTGGTGTTGGAGTTGTCCGACTTTCTGTGTGGCTGTAAACGCATCACTGGCTAAGTGCCATATGTGCATGTGTTGGCGCAAGTGAGAAAGAGCGAGCGGCTGCTGTTGTTATAACAAAGTTGCTTTTGGTTTGGTTTGTACTGCAGAAAATGACCAGTTTTGCTAGATATCATTTTTTTTACTAATGTTTTGGTGATGTGTTTATGGCTGACAATAGAGAGTTTTGCTCAGTAAAGTGATCGATGGAATTCATGTCCTCAAAGCGTATCGACAGACGTTACAATATTTGAACAATGATGACGAAAACTGTTTTCTCTGTCGTGTCGAAAATTGTTATACGCTTATTTTTTTATTTGATTTTGTGCGTGGCATAGATTTGCCGTGCGCAGAGGACGCTTGAGCAGTGCGCAATTGCACAGGCGCACACCTTAGAGGGAACATTGATTATAAGTGACAAGAAGACATTAGCTAAAAGTTAAAATTGTCTCGTTCTAGGAGGCTAGCAATGCAGCTAATGGGAGCAATCAATTGTGCCTCTATATCACTTTAAAAATGCGTTCAAAAACCGTCACCAATACCTATTTTACGTTCCGTAACCTGTATAATAACCAAACTGTAGCAACATTGTTATTGTAAGAGCAAACACTGAGGAACTATTTTTCCAGCGTACTAACACATTGGCGTGCTACGGTATTAGCCGTAAAAGCTAACCACGGAAAGAGATAAGCTAGCTTCTACGACAGCACGAAAAGCGTTTGAGTTTGTGATGCACAACATTGTGATACAATACCAATTTGTACTGACTGAAAAACATGAATAATCATATTACAGTATCTGTTAAGTATTAGCCCATATTTCATGTTTTGTTTGTCAGACAGCGAATGTACTGTAGTTGTAATGACACGCATGACGTGCTGCTTGTATCATGATCAATAGTAGAAAGACTCACTCGATGGATAGTTGTTCATTTGGTGCAGCTGGTCGGGGACCTTTTTCCGGTTTATTTGGGTAAGCACTCCATTTATGTCAAAATAGTTTGTCTCCAAGTTCCACATTTACAGCGCCAAAGTGACTTTCACCTCATTCTCTCGGCTTCCGTCTGCTCTAACGTCTCACTAATCCATCGTGCTGGCTTCTAAAAGCAGTAGTGCATCCTCAGTATATTCAGCTTCCAAAATACAAGGTTGTGAATCCTCATTTGTCCAAAAATAGTCGTCTTTGTTGTGTGTTACCGAATCTGCCATGATTAGAACACACATGCCTTTGTATCCGGAAGTAAGAACACACATTTGTTGCCCAAAGTCGGAAGTGCATGCGCTGCTATGAAAACGGAAATCAATGTGTGGAGGAATTAGTTCCGGCATTGACTAACAAGACCAAAATACGGTAAATATTATACATATTACATATTGTTAAGAACATGTCTGTTACTACATTATATACAGGTATATACTTTCAGTGAGTGTATAAAACGTTTATGGAGGGTTTTGAAATTGTTTTAGAGGGCTTTGAAGGCTACAACGGTGACTCCTATTAGCCGCATCTTTCAAGCATTTTTTTTTTAATCATCTTTAAAATTGTTTAAAAAAAAGACGTGTGTTCTTGTCTCTCATAATGATTTTGAACAATAGGCAACATTCCGAAAAAAGTAGAGTTCCCCTTTAAGATCCACAACCCTTGTATACAGTATTAAATAGGTAGTGCCTAAAAATCTAGACGTTTAATACAGTATACTCATATAATATACGACTTACATACATACATTACTAATCATAATAGTTTTAATTGAATAAATAATTATCTGATACAAATTCAATAATATTTAATTTAATAAAATACAAGGAAAATTAAAAGAAAATTATTTGGAAATTATTACCTGCAATAAATAAACATGTATTATAAATTAGGGATTAAAAAATAACATGTTAGCTCTAAATAATCGCATTAACATACAGTACAGGCCAAAAGTTTGGACACACCTTCTCATTCAATGTGTTTTCTTTATTTTCATGACTATTTACATTGTAGATCAGGGATCCCCAAACTTTTTGACTCGGGGGCCGCATTGGGTTAAAACAATTTAGCCGGGGGCCGGGCTATATATATATATATATATATATATATATATATATATATATATATATATATATATATATATATATATAGGGAGGTGTTTAGGGCACGTCCAACCTGTAGGAGGCCACGGGGAAGACCCAGGACACATTGGGAAGACTATGTCTCCCGGCTGGCCTGGGAACGCCTTGGGATTTCCAGGGAAGAGCTGGACGAAGTGGCTGGGGAGAGGAATGTCTGGGCTTCCCCGCTTAGGCTGCTGCCCCCGCGACTCGACCTCGGATAAGCGGAAGAAGATGGATGGATGGATGGATGTATATATTCCTCGTGATGATGTCAAGTTATCGATAGAAAAATTAATTTTTAGACAATATGATTTGCCTGAGTGGCTAGGAGACACCGAGAGTAACAAGCGGTAGAAAATGGATTAGAAAGGACAGATTAAATAAATTAAAAAAAAAAAATATATATATATATATATATGTATTCTTTTTTAACTTGGGACTTCACGCGGGCCGGATTTTGAACGCTGGTGGGCCGTGCCCGGCCTGCGAGCCGTAGTTTGGGGACCCCTGTTGTAGATTGTCACTGGAGGCATCAAAACTATGAATGAATACATGCGGAGTTATGTACTTAACCAAAAAAAGGTGAAATAACTGAAAACATGTTTTATATTTTAGTTTCTTCAAAATAGCCACCTTTTGCTCTGATTACTGCTTTGCACATTCTTGGCATTCCCTCGATGGGCTTCAAGAGGTAGTCACCTGAAATGGTTTTCACTTCACAGGTGTCGTAGTTTTGATGCCTTCAGTGACAATCTACGATGTAAATAGTCATGAAAATAAAGAAAACTCATTGAAATGAGAAGGTGTGTCCAAACTTTTGACCTGTACTGTATATACGCGGATTAATCACACAATTTATTTTGACCCCACATGCTCCTCCACTGTGGATGGTTACAATACACCTCAATGAGCATTTGAATACACTTTTTGAGCAAGTAATTGACGTTCATTCATTTAAAAAATGTTCCTGTGTGACATTCTGACAATATAATTACTTACCTTTATAAATTAAT
>NC_084549.2:56032500-56255000 GCF_033978685.3 Nerophis lumbriciformis | reverse complement strand
ATTATTCATTTATTCACTCAAAAAAACAACTTTTATTAATTTCACTTCAATATATGAGACCAAAACATGCAAAAAAAGACAACAACTTCATGGATAGGAAGGAATATTTCCCCTGTATGGGCTATAGCAGTGTTTTTCAACCACTGTGATCTAACTTCACCTATTTGGGGTAAAAAAAATATTTTTTGCAAACCAGTAATTATAGTCTGCAAATGATGTGTTGTTGTTGAGTGTCGGTGCTGTCTAGAGCTCGGCAGAGTAACCGTGTAATACTCTTCCATATCAGTAGGTGGCAGCCGGTAGATGTCGGAAACAGCGTGCAGGTAAAAGGGTGTCTAATGCTTAAACAAAAAATAAACAAAAGGTGAGTTAGGGAAGGCTATGCAGAATTAAACTAAAACTGAACTGGCTACAAAGTAAACAAAAACAGAATGCTGGACGACCGCAAAGACTTACTGTGGAGCAAAGACGGCGTCCACAAAGTACATCCGAACATGACATGACAATCAACAATGTCCCCACAAAGAAGGATAAAAATAACAGAAATATTCTTGATTGCTAAAACAAAGTAGATGCGGGAAATATCGCTCAAAGGAAGACATGAAGCTGCTACAGGAAAATACCAAAAAAAGACAAAAAGCCACCAAAATAGGAGCGCAAGACAAGAAGTAAAACACTACACACAGGAAAACAGCAACAAAGTCCAAATAAGTCAGGGTGTGATGTGACAGGTGGTGACAGTACACCTACTTTGAGACAAGAGCTATAGTGATGCATGCTTGGTTATGCTTTAAAGTCATATCCAACAAATGCGACGATGACTTTTTACTGTTAACTGAGTTTCGTTTTTTCATGATTTCTGCTGGTGGTGTGCCTCTGGATTTTGTCAACGCAAAAAATGTGCCTTGGCTCAAAAAAGGTTGAAAAACACTGGGCTATAGCACACGCAAAGCTGACCTACTAAACTCGTAATTTATAAAAATAAGGAGTGTCTGTCTTCATGAATATATGGAGGAGAATTGATTGATTGGTTGAGACTTTTATTAGTAGGTTGCACAGTGAAGTACATATTCCGTACAATTGACCACTAAATGGTAACACCCGAATACGTTTTTTAGCTTGTTTAAGTCGGGGTCCACGTAAATTGATTCATGATACAGATATATACTATCATATATACTATCATCATAATACAGTCATCACACAAGATAATCATCAGGGTATATACATTGAATTATTTACATTATTTACAATTCGGGGTGTGGAGGGGGGGCGGGGTTAGGTTTGGTTGTTATCATCAGTCATCAACAATTGAGAACAGAGAAATTGATATTGAAACAGTGTAGGTCTGACTTGGTAGGATATGTACAGCAAGTAGTGGACATAGAGAGAGAGAGAGAGATCAGAAGGCATAAGAAAAGTATCTACATTTGATTGTTTACATTTGATTATTAACAATCCGGGGAGGGTGTTAGAAAATGCAAATACAATTATTTAGCACTCGCAGTGTGATCTATGAAGGCTGAAACTGTTCTGCGTCTGTTATTTTGCGTCTATATTTAGTACGTCGAGAAAGGGCATCCAAACTGGTATTTCTAAAATTCCCCAAAAACACCACTGGTAGGAGAATGATCAAATGGATGTGCAGTAAGTGAGTGTGTCCATGGTGAAAGCCATGTAGTATCTAATTTAAATAAGGCAGTCTGCACCAGTTGTCAATTGCACACACAGTTTTAGTAGATCAAATGCCGTGGGGCGGTAGAGTAGCCGTGCCAGCAACTTGTGGGTTCCAGGTTCGATCCCTGCTTCTGCCAACCTAGTCACTGCTGTTGTGTCCTTGAGCAAGACACTTTACCCACCTGCTCCCAGTGCCACCCACACTGGTTTAAATGTAACTTAGATATTGGGTTTCACAATGTAAATCGCTTTGAGTCACTAGAGAAAAACGCTATATAAATATAATTCACTTCACTTCTCTATTCTTGTATTATTCATTTATTTTCTAAAATATTTCAGGGCAACCTCATTTAAAGGGCCTCTTTTTACACCAAGGAACGAAAAATCAAATGGTGCGGCAGCCTCTCTGAAATTTATAATTTCGTAACGAGGCTACAAAAAGCAGGTTTGTGATATTAATAGTTGGTGTCAAGTCAACTTTTTTTGTTACAGTTAGGGATGTCCGATAATATCGGACTGCCGATATTATCGGCCGATAAATGCTTTAAATGTAATATCGGAAATGATCGGTTTCGGTTTCACAATTATCGGTATCAGTTTCCAAAAGTAAAATTGATGACTTTTTAAAATGCCGCTGTGTACACAGACGTAGGGAGAAGTACAGAGTGGCAATAAACCTTAAAGGCACTGCCTTTGCGTGCCGGCCCAGTCACATAACATCTACGACTTTTCACACACACAAGTGAATGCAAGTCATACTTGGTCAACAGCCATACAGGTCACACTGAGGGTGGCCGTATAAACAACTTTAACACTGTTACAAATATGCGCCACACTGTGAACCCACACCAAACAAGAATGACAAACACATTTCGGGAGAACATCCGCACCGTAACACAACATAAACACAACAGAACAAATACCCAGAACCCCTTGCAGCACTAACTCTTCCGGGACGCTACAATATACACCCCCCCGCTAATCCCCCTCCCCACCCCCACCTCAACCTCGCCCCAACCCAACCCCGCCCACCTCAACCTCCGCATGCTCTCTCAGGGAGAGCATGTCCCAAATTCCAAGCTGCTGTTTTGAGGCATGTTAAAAAAAAAAATGCACTTTGTGACTTCAATAATAAATATGGCAGTGCCATGTTGGCATTTTTTTCCATAACTAGAGCTGATTTATTTTGGAAAACCTTGTTACATTGTTTAATGTATCCGGCGGGGCATCACAACAAAATTAGGCATAATAATGTGTTAATTCCACAACTGTATATATCGGTATCGGTTGGTATCGGAATCGGTAATTAAGAGTTGGACAATATCGGAATATCGGATATCGGCAAAAAAGCCATTATCGGACATCTCTAGTTACAGTATTATCTATTCTACAATGTATTTATTTCTACAGTTAGCTGTGGGCCGCACTTTGGACACCTGTGATCTAAGTGGACTGAAAATACGGATCACGGGATGTGTGTAAGGCCCCGCCTTTCGTAGGAGTGATGAAGCGCATGTGAAAAGTCAATTAAGGAATGACAGGGCGCTTCATATGAAGTTTTACCGCAAACGTATTCCTAGCCGCTTCCTGCTCTGTCACTGGTAAGGCTGTAATGGCAAATTTTCCCACTGGCCCCCTGTGGTGCACAGCGTTGTCTTATAAGGTCGTGGTAATGGGTTCTAATCCTGGTCGGAGATGCATTACTAAGGTTTATACTGTAAATGTATTGTGTCAATTCTGTTAACATTTTTATATTGTAGGGGTGTCAAAAAATAGATTTTCGAATTAATCGCGATTCTTATTTGTAATGATTCTTAATCGAGTCGATATGTCCTGTCCAGGTTCTCAGGCAAATCATATTTTTGATGTAGGTGATCATATCTGCTGTACAGATTTATTTTAGTAAAAAGAAATGTTTGATACTTCTCTTGCCTTATTTGTATTTGAGTTTATTAATTGTTTGGTTAGAATTTGTTTAAACAGAACCCGTTTTCTCATTAGTAAAATATAATTTTACTAGAGCTGTTTATCTATTTTATGGAGGAATGTAGTTAATCATAGAACTGGCACCCAATGTTATTAAAAAAGTATTGATTTTGGATCGGGAATTGTTTTAAATCGAGAATCGATTCTAAATCGTCTCGCGACCCCCAAAAATCTCATCGAATTGTGCGGTGCCCAAAGATTAATTTGTTGCACAATTTAAAAAAAATTTTTTTCGCAATTTATTTTCATTAATCCGTTTAAGTACAAAACATGCATGAAATTAGATTCAAGTTTGATTTAAAAATTTTAAAAATCGATTCACAATAATAATAAAAATATGAGGAAAAAATGTAATTGGGGAGCTCAAGAAGTTGAAATGTAGATGTTAATAAAACAACGCTGTAACGATTAAGTGATTCATTTAATTAGAAAAAAGCTTTGATTTATAGTTTGTTATAGGCTCCAGCATCCGAGTGTAAATAATACAAAAAAAAAATCAAATTGACCACATGATATGCCCAGAACCTACAATACGTGGACATAGTTTTCACACGGACGCTGCAATAGAGCGCACATGAGAGCGGTGGTGTCTGGCTGATCTGTGTGGCAGTGAACAGCGCAAAGTTTAAATGAAATTAATGCACACCTGTTAAAAGTGCAATCCCTGGGTTGATGATTTATTAGAAAAAAAATTAAGGTTACAGAAAACAGAAATATAATTTATTTCAACTGTTCCGCATGGAAGCTTTAAAGTGTGTTTTGTCGGATTATTCGATTGATTGCTGTGGGGAAAGTTGCAACATTACAAGAATTTATAATATTTGGTCAAGAAAACTGTAAATTTACGAAAATTATTGAAGAAACATCACAATTCTGACACTTAACAAATGCTGAGACCAGCACAAGTGATCTGCCACATGTTAATCAGGTTTTGCCTTGAAATATAATAAGGGTGCACAAAAAAATCAATTGATATCCGATTTGCGATTCTTATTCATCTCGATTATAAATCAATTTAAAAAAAAGTTTTTTTTTTATTAAGAATCAATTTTTTGAAAATACTTAAAGCATCTCCAAGCAACCAGAAGGAGATTTTCTAACTTCTCAATCATTATGAAAAACATGACGGCAGGTGGATTTTTTTGTATTGCATTCTAAATATTAAATAAACGTAAATAAATGTCTGCTTACAGCAAAGCCAATGGAAGCTCCACTATTCTGCCCATGAAGTCTGACAAATATCCGTTCAAAAAGCGCCAATAATACTCCATTGACATTTCGCGACTTGAATATTTACCAAGTATTAGAGGTATTATTGTTATAAGCGCTAGCGCAGATAAACTTTTTATAGCTGCGACGTGATCACTTCCGTGTGTCACTATGTTTACATCATGGAGTGGTCTGCTGTTTTTATTAGCGCGCGTAACTTTGAGGGACTTTTGAGGAGGAAATATTACAAGCTTTGGTGAGGTGTTGCTTCCTTATTTGTGATTATTCCAATCTGATTATCAGATCCTTCCCATGTCTCTTTTTATGCAAAGCAGCAGCACCTGGAGTAAAATTGACAGCGTGGCATAATTACGGCGGCTCCTCTTTATTAACCACAGGTAACACATGCCGGTGAAAAGGTTCCACAGAACAGCTGTCAAACTGCCACTGCTAAATGCTAAAGCTAACAATTACAGTTCAGCTGAAACCTTCGCTGATGTCACATGTCACTTGGGAGACACCGCCTCTTAAAGTCACACGCGCGCATAAACTTCTCAACTGCATATGACATAAATGTTAAGTTTTTTGAGTAACACATTAATTACTTCCCTATTAATTAATTACAGTTATTAAAGAGTAATTCCATTAGTAATTAAATTACTTTTTTGGTTAAGTAACGAGGAACTATAATTTTTTTCAAGTAGTTTTCAGAACACTGGTAGTAACAGTAATGTGGTGTTGAGTTTAAACTAAACACTTTGAACATTTTGTTTAAAATACCGATAAATATTAGAGATGTCCGATAATGGCTTTTTTGCCGATATCCGATATTCCGATATTGTCCAACTCTTAATTGCCGATTCCAATATCAACCGATACCGATATATACAGTCGAGGAATTAACACATTATTATGCCTCATTTTGTTGTGATGCCCCGCTGGATGCATTAAAAAATGTAACAAGGTTTTCCAAAATAAATCAACTCAAGTTATGGAAAAAAATGCCAACATGGCACTGCCATATTTATTATTGAAGTCACAAAGTGCATTATTTTTTTTAACATGCCTCAAAACAGCAGCTTGGAATTTGGGACATGCTCTCCCTGAGAGAGCATGAGGAGGTTGAGGTGGTTGGGGGTGGGGGGGCAGGTAGTGGGGGGTGTATATTGTAGCGTCCCGGAAGAGTTAGTGCTGCAGGGGGTTCTGGGTATTTGTTCTTTTGTGTTTATGTTGTGTTATGTTGCGGATGTTCTCCCGAAATGTGTTTGTCATTCTTGTTTGGTGTGGGTTCACAGTGTGGCACATATTTGTAACAGTGTTAAAGTTGTTTATACGGCCACCCTCAGTGTGACCTGAATGGCTGTTGACCAAGTATGCACCGCATTCACTAGTGTGTGTGAAAAGCCGTAGATATTATGTGATTGGGCCGACACGCAAAGGCAGTGCCTTTAAGGTTTATTGGCGCTCTGTACTTCTCCCTACGTCCGTGTACCACTCGGTACAGCGGCGTTTTAAAAAGTCATACATTTTACTTTTTGAAACCTATACCGATAATTTCCGATATTACATTTTAAAGCATTTATCGGCCGATAATATCGGCAGCCCGATATTATCGGACATCTCTAATAAATATGATAGATCGCAATTCTGTCTAAAAATACCGGGATATCAGTTTTGGCCCATATTGCCCAGCCCTAGTTATGGTTATGGTTTAAGTTTATTTCGAACACATATACAGATACATTATGATACAATGATACATCATATAATCTAGCTATTCTCATTTCTCTATACAACATGTTCAATTAGTAATAGTAATAAAAATAAATAAATAATCCAATTTAATAATAATAATTTCTCTTAAGCATATGTTGTCTAATTAAAAACCTCGATGGTTGCGGCCATTTTGGCCCATTTGCTTCTACAGACTTTTTGCAGCAAGCTTCTAACTGTCCCGTCAGCGATTTTGCACCTGGCGCCTGACACTAACTTGTTGCTAAAAACGGGAAAGTCAGCCAATCTTTTGGGTTCTACGTGCTTGCCTCGTCACCTCCAGCTTTCTGTGTGCTTAAAATGTGCTGACATTTGCATAAAATGCTCTTTTGTCTGCTGTACAAGCTGCATGTTTAAATATAACGTTGACATTTTATAGTCAATAAGCATCATACAGTGAACATTTTTTTTTAAGTGATCATCTATTACATTGGACAAGTGCAAAGTTACAGTAGAAAAAAGAAGTGTGCTAATAGTCAGTGCATTATCCCCGAGCTCAGCGGGACACTGCATCGTTGTCTTTTGGGGGACTCAACAAGCCTGCAGACAAAATGGAACGTTAGAAGAACAACAAGCAGCAATACAAAGCGTTCTTCTGTTGATTTGATTTAGTTCACCAGAAGCTCCAGAGGCATGATTGTGTTCTTGGTGGTTTCCCAAGCAAGCTATAAATTAGGATTTCCATTAAAAAAATGAAGGGAATTCCCGCTGTTCTCTACTGGGAATCAACACATGCTTTGACCTCTCTTCTAGTTTCCAGTCCATCATCCGTGGTCGCCTCATCCTCCTGGTTCCTCTCCCTCCGTCCGTCCGCCATGTCGCAGGGGCAAAACTTCCTCCCCAAATTCCTCTTCGTCTCCAACCTCCTGAAGGCGGTGAAGATCCGCCAGCGGGTGCCCAACGACGTGGTGAAGCCGGCGGCCAGCGACGGCCTCATGCACCACCTGCGGGGGATGCACCGCTACACGCTGGAGATGATCGCCATGAACCACTTTCCGCAGGCCTTCCGGGAGGTGGTGCAGGCCGCCATCTTGGACCGAGCCATGCAGGCCTCCCTGGAGCAGGAGAAGAAGCTCAACTGGTGCCGGGAGGTGAAGAAGATGGTGCCCCTACGTACCAACGGTAAGAGCTAGCATGCTCATATTTGTCTTTTGGGAAATATTTTAATGTACATTTGAATTAGTTCACCCTTCTTTTACTTTAAATTAAGTTTCAAGTCACTGAAATCTCTTTTTTCTGTACTTGAAAGTAGACAGAATTTTGGTGTGGATCAATTTTTCGTGCTTTGCCAATGGTGTTGCTGTGCCTTTTTCAGAAAAAGCTTTCTTCATGTCTCTCACTGGCTAAAGTAGCCTTAGAGTTCGCGATTGTAGCACCACCTGTTGCTTTTTGTCAAAAGCAGATCATTACATTAGTACCTCAACTTACATGTTTAATTGGTTCTGTGATGGAGCTCTTAACTCAAACACTTGTATCTCAAATAAAAATGAATTAAAATCAATTTAATGCCCAAATGTAATGCCCCAAGCCCAAAAAAGCTCAGTTGGAACATGTAACATGCCTTTTAAAAAGAAAAACTAACTTTTAGATCAGAAATATTGCATTAAAACAATACAATAGAATGTAATACTAACAATTACACTATTTCATGAAGTAATTTAATAATAATGTATAGCATCTTACAAGTTTTTAATGTTTTTGATGATTTATTTCTTTAATTCAATGAATATCATCCACTTCTTCTCAGCACTATCCTTTGCACTCACTTTCTTCTTTCCCATGGTTGAAAAACATTTTTGTCAATCTTTAGCTCTAAGCCAGGGGTCTCAAACTCAGGGGCCAATTGCGGCCCCCACCTTAATATGAAAGTCTAATGTTAGTGCGACCCACAAGTTTTATATAAATGGCACTTACCAGTGTTTTGTGCGAAGCTCAACAAGCCTACCAATCATGGTGGGGTATATGGCTCTTGACTGGGATTGATGCAAGCAGAGGAACATTTCTCAATGAGTGGAAGTGACAGCAGCGTTGCCATGGAGGGTTTTCTTCCGTGCCTGGCTGGCTGCCTCAATCCTATTGGGCACACGCGGACATTCATCCCAGCGCGCTACGTTCACTACACGTCCAAAAAAAGTTTTTTAAAGTTGCTACCCAGCGGGACATTATACGTATATGTCGTGGCTTACTGTGGTGGATCCCAAAAAGCGCAGAGGACAAGAGCGGTGAGTGCGACAAGATCGTTATTGTCCACAGTGTCAATGATTTAAAAAAATAAAACTAAGGTGCCAATAGAAAGAAAGGCATTGCAACAAAAGGCTCAGGCACAAAATCACAAAACATGATGGATGAGCAGGCAAACAGCAATAACCGTCAATTATGGGGTCACATCGTTATTTGTGGGTCATTATTTTGTATTAGCATCACGCTATTTGCATTGAATTTGCATTGCCTCACACGATGAACACTACATATAAAGTATTTTTACCTGATTTCATGTCTTTTGTTACTGCATTTACAGCAACAACAGGACAGTGTCATTTCCGCTTCTTTTTCGAGTAACAGCACTACGGATAACATTCCGGGAGCGGTCGCCTTTTTGCACTCGCTATCCCAGTACTTTGTACCATCTGCAAATGCCACGGTGTTCATGTCATTATGAAAGACATCCCGTGCTGCGGAACATGAAAAGTCGGAAATTACGTTCTCAGTGCATTTAGACGCTGTCCGTGCTTTTGCTAAACACGACTGGCACCAAGTGGAATTAAAACATATTCCACATCCCCAAACATGTGTTTCCTTATTCATTCCTAATTTATGTATTTTTTTGTCTTATTTTGTGTTGAAAATAAATATAAAGACATTTGAGAAGATTGGATTTTTTTTAATCAAAGCTTTTCTTGTGGAATACCTGATGCGGCCCAGCCCTACCCAGATTCTTCCTCAAGTGGCCCCCAGGTAAATTAAGATTGAAACCTCTATTTTAAATTATGTTGGATAGATACCTATTTTACAGAAGGTAAACTTGCCGAGCATAGATCGATGTATTTGAATCTAAGGAATATAAATCAATATATCAATTAATCGTTACACCACCAATATTTCCGCATATTTCCATCGATTCTGCATCGTCCACGTTCTTAATTGGGATACATCAGAGAGTCCATCATTTTTTTTACCATCTGTAGTTGAAATTGCACCTTTTCCGTAAATAACTTTCTTCAGGTCTCTTAATGGCTAATGTGGCCTTCAGTTTCGTAGTAATAGCGCATTGTGCTAACTGAGTGTTTTTCTCCGACTAAGTATTTTTGTTCTAGAATCACCATTGTTGTTACCGGTATGTCTTTGTGTTCTTCTGGTTTCTGATTTGCTAAAGGGGCCGTAGCATTTATAGAAAGGGCTTTAAAAAACTGTGGAGATGGTTTTCTCTGTATGTTTACCTGTAGAGTAAGTCACTATGTTTCCATGCACTAAATTAGTCTGATTTCTCCAAAAGTTAGTTTTTTTGTATTTTCACACCTACATGTGAAATCCCAGTGTCCATGCACACTCTCTAATGCGACTATTGGTCATACCGCTTATTTCCTTTTAGCGTGGATAAATGTATTGCTTTTCCGGTTGACCTATGATGTCACACTAGGCGTCCGTGTCACCAAATCCTTACAAGTCTACAGCCTAGCTCTGTTGTACCTGATGACTGCTGTAATATTGGCACAGATTACAAATATTACGTCTCTCATGGCTACACTGATGTTAAATAGCAGACAGCATCAAGAAATTATTTAAGATTGCACTACGAACATGACGCTACTACCAAGAATGTAAAGGAGCGGATGCAGGTCCGAAGCAAAGAAGGACCGACGCGAGAACGTTTTTATGAAGGGCTTTACGGAAACAAACTTTCGAATGTCTCGGAGTTCATTCAAAAGGTTCTGTGGATTGATGGAAGGAGATCCGAAGGAAAAGACCGTCTGTGCCACGGCCGACTGTTCCAGATGAAGGTTGTTATTGTTCTGGACCATCTTGCCAGTTGTGTGGAATACAGAGTTGTTGTTGTTAATCAGTTTGAAGTGCATAAATGCAGCGTAAATAGGTTTGTGTACGCTTTATTATTCGCCTTTCATTTACCTGCTTCATTCTCAGAGTTAATTTAAAGGGTCTGTGGATTGATGGAAGGAGTTTTCAATCCGAAGGAAAAGACAGTTCGTGCCACAGCTGATACTGTTTCAGATGATGGTTGCTATTGTTCTATACAAGCATGCCAGTTGTGCGGAATACAGAGTTACTGCTAATCCGCTTGGAGTGCACAAATGCAGCGTGAAGAGGTTTGTGTACGCTTTATTCTTTGCCTTGTAATATATTGCTTCATTCTCTTCTATCTCATTCGTATTTCGTTCAGTAGATCGTATTAAGCCAGCACTCTCCATATCCTTAGCTACATTCCTAAATAAATGTCTTTCTTCCCCCCCTGCCCCATCGATGCACTTCAAAATGTTACGTTCCTTTTAGTTTTTGAAGCAAGTAAACAGTCTCCTCTTCATTGCAGTTGTTGTCTATGTTTTCATTTAATGGTATCCATTACCAGTTTGAATCCTGCGCTTAGAGACTGGTGCATGCGCGATACATATGATCACCTCCGGTAGCACACACCTACTCGAGAGATCTGCTTTTCAATTGCCTAATCCAGTTGTGCTAGTCCGATTTCTCAAAAACCAAACATGATCAGATTAAGGTGTTTCCATGGATTGTAGGATGCTTCTTTTAAGCCAAATTATTAGAGAAATTTGAATAATTTTGCATTGCAACATAGTCAGTCACCACGTTTCCATGCAGTAAATTAGTCTGATTTATCAAATAGTTAGCTTTTTTTGTATTTTCACACCAACGTGCACACTCTCTAATGCGACTATTGGTCATACGCCATGTGCCCTCCCGTACACTTTGGGGAGCTTATTTAATTTTTGCACGGACATATGAATAACATTTCAGGTTGACCTATGACGTCACACTAGCCATCTGCGGATCCTTACAACCTGTTTTAACTGATGTCCGCCGTAATATTGGGACAGATTACAAATATTACGTCTCTAGATTTAGACTTAGACAACTTTATTGATCCACAAGGGAAATTGAAAACTAATGGCAATGCTGATGTTAAATGTATCGGGGCAGATGCAGGTCCGACGCAAAGAAAGACCGGGAGAAAAGTTTTTCCGAAAATCATGGAAACAAAACTTTTAAATGTCTTGAAGTCCATTTAAAAGGCCTTGTGGATTGATTGAAGGAGTTTTAAATTTGAAGGAAAAGACCATTCGTGCCCCGACTAATACTGTTCTAGATGAAGGTTGCTATTGTTCTGGACTATCTTGCCAGTTGTGCGGAAAGTTAATCCGTTTGGAGTGCACAAATGCAGTGTGAAGAGGTTTGTGTACGCTTTATTATTCGCCTTTAATATACCCGCTTCATTCTATTTCATCTCATTCATATTTCGTTCAGGAGTCCGAATTAAGCCGGCATTTCCTAAACTACCTTCTTAAATACATCTTTATTTTTTTCTACCATCGATGCACTTCAAAATGTTCTGTTCTTTTAATTTGTGAAGCAAATAAACAGTCTCCTCTTCATTACAATTGTTGCTATGTTTTTATTGAATGATATCTGCTTCCGGGTTGTATCTTGTGCTTTGAGACTGGCGCATGAGAGAGAGATCTGGTTTCCAATCGCATAATCTAGTTGTGTTAGTTAGACTTTTCAAAAACCAAACACGATCCGATTAAGGTGTTTCTATGGGTTGTAGGAGGCTTATTGAGAGTCTAACTATTTGAGGAATCAGACTAATTTAGTGCATGAACACGTACAAAAAGACGCAGCAACTGCTACAAATGAGCTGATTAGCTGCAGAGACCACCAGCGATGTGTGTGTGTGTGTGTGTGTGTGTGTGTGTGTGTGTGTGTGTGTGTGTGTGTGGGTGCGATTGAGTCAGCGCTTTTTCACATTTGATAGTAAGGTTACTGTAAGTAAGGGGTCCAGGTTCCACTTTCGCACACTCATTTTGTCCTAGTTTTGTCAAGCCCGGTGTTGCTGCAAAGTCATGTTTTCTGTTGCGTGGAAAATCCTAGGCCACGCTGGGAAACTCTGTGGCTTCACACGCTTTTATTTACAACTCCGGGGTCTGCCCCCTCTTTGTGCCCTATGTCAGTGAACGTGTGTAAATCTCACAGGTTCCTAAATAGAGAAGATTTACGCCGTCCCTGGTTGGCGCTGTCAGGTGTGTCACAGCTGGCCTGGCCTTGTTAAATCAAAGGCGAGTACACTGAACAAACCGGCATCGTTAAACATTAAACGTGTATGTCAAGTGCGGTTGAGGCGACTCTATTTTTAGCAGCCTAAATAAAGAAGCTGAACAAGGTAATCGTTTCTATTGTGACATATTTCTATTGAATGCCTGCCGGATGAGGAACTTGTGTTTTGATCTTTGCAAAGTTACTCACTGTAAAACACACACATAAGCTCAGTTCCTCTTCAGAAAGACCCCTTCAATTGGAAATGATAACATCAACGTTTCCTGGCATTTGCTGTCAGTAACCCTGGATAGACCTTTCCAGGCACATGAAGTTGATGTCATCAATATGAGACACATTTTAAGAGCCTGACTGTCTAACTCTGAAGGACCCAAATGTGACTTTCAGCAGAGGGCACACACACACACACACACTAAATGTCTAATGCTGAGTCACTGAAGCCCCATCACACACTCACAGAACAGAGGTCCATCAATAAAGAGCCAACCGGAGAAGGTCATATCAATCCGAGCGTCTTGTAATTTAAATTAAATGAAAATGTACCATAATAACGCTTTAAAATATTAAAGTTTTGGGAGGGAAAAAGGTTGTCCTGCTTCAATGCTCAATTTAAATGCTTTCAACTTATATGGAGGATAAGTGATGACATGAGTACACTCAGTACATATGTCCTAGTCTTACTCAGCAAGATGCAGACTGCTAACAATACGGATTTGTCCCCTGGTACCTAACTTGGTTTATAGATCAGAATCCGCTTTATTTGCCAGGTATGTTTAACTCACAAGGAATTTGACTTGTTAGACTGCTCTCTTTGTACAATGTAAACAATACAAATAATAAGTAACTTAACTATAAGCAAGGACCTGCTCAGTGGCCTTGTGGTTTGAGTGTCCGCCCTGACATTGGTAGGTTGTGAGTTCAAACCCCGGCCGAGTCATACCAAGGACTATACAAATGAGACCCATTACCTCCCTGTTTGGCACTCAGCATCAAGGGTTGGAATTGGGGGTTAAATCACCAAAAATGATTCCCGAGCGCAGCCACCGCTGCTGCTCACTGCTCCCCTCACCTCCCAGGGGGTGGATCAAGGGGATGGGTCAAATGCAGAGAGTAATTTCCCCATACCTAGTGTGTGTGTGATTATCAGTGGTACTTTACCTAACTTTAACTTTACTTAAATAGCTAACATGTGCAAGGCTAATAAGGTGAATAGAGCAAAATGATGATGAAGTGAACATGAGTTTGTATATTCACAGTGACAGATTAGTTTCTGGGTTATTTCACAGCAACAGGTCTGGCACTGTTTAGTGTTCGTCAGAAAGCCTGGGAGAAGAAATTGTGAATTATAATGTGTTCTCAGGAAGTATCCCGCACACCGTAAAACCCTGCCCCCATGAATTGAAGCACTCTTACAAATGCCTGTTTTTGAACACAATGTAATGCCCTTTGAAGTAGCTAAGCACATTTTAAATTCAGTTGTACACACCAATACACAGTTACAGGCATCCAGTATACAGTGTTGTACTTGTACAGTTATACAACGTCATGTCTTGTCAAAGCATTTTCCTGCTGGAGAAACTTGAAGAAATAGATTAAACTTTTCCCACTTTGAATAGCGCCATCTACCGCTTTCAATTTAAAGTCCAAATGCAAAAAGCTGTTAAGTGAAGACAGTAGCTTTAAATTGCTACCCATTACAAATATTCAAATAGTACTAGAATATACATTTTAAATACATCATATCATTTGCGATTTTTTTTATGATATATTAAATAATTAAGTCAAAAATTAGTTTGTTGTTCTATTGCTTGCTTTACAAACAAACCTGCCATTAAATACAAGGAAAGTCAGAATATAAAACTTAAATGTTATTGGAATTTAATAAACATTAGTCGTTTTCCCCGCATAATAACCAAATAATATATATTTTGTATTTTCTCCATGTGGATAACAATATTTTATTTTACATTTTCATAAAAACTGTATATTTAATTTATTTATGTGTTTGAAAGATTACAGCACACAATAGAACACGATGAAAGTGGAGCTTATGTATTCAAAATAGATAACAAAAAGTCACTAAATTATTTCGGTCTAATGTCAAGTATGTCTAATGTTTAATGTCAACAAATACTTTCTTTGTTAAAAAAAAAAAAAAAAAATGCAATCACCTTGTGGCTCAAGATCATGAATAACTGATAAAAAGACACTTAGTAAGAGTTGAAAAATTAATAAATAAAAGTAGGCAGAAGCTTAAAACTGAGTCTCAACATGTTTTGGAGACTTTTTCCACAAGAGTGTTTTGGAGTTGTTGAAGTGTGTATTTGATGAGTTTTGACTCATTTGCTGCCTCAATTGTAACTTTGTTTTAGCGTTAAAGTAAAACATAACATTATGCCTGCAAGTGCTTCTATTCTTCGCATTATGTTAGCTGGCTGCGTTAGCCATCATAGTATGCTATGTCTTTCTCAGTACATTATTTGCCACTTGCCAATATTCAAAATGTTATTTCGAGAAATGTCCCTAGTTTTTAGGAGGTATTTACTTATTTTTTGTTATTGACTTTACATCATAATGTTAATTTTAGCATGAATAGTTATATTTTGTGTTGAAAAAGGTAAAATTGAGGCAATAACAATTCAAATAAGATTTTTTGGTTTTCCCCACATAGAAAATCTTGTTTAAAGATTCTGCAACAATCCGACGATGCTTAATTTCACAATTGCAAGTTGAATAATGCTTGTTTTCAGAATAAAATACGTGTTTCTATCTTAAAGTCCTGCTAATTTCTAGATATACACATTTTAATTTAAGATGTCTTATGAAGTAAAATGAATTAGCTGCATGGACAGATTTCACTATTTTTTTGTAATTTTTTTTTCTAAATTCTGGTCTTTCATATCTTAGATTTTGTCAGCTCTTTTTACAGTGTACCAAGTTAGTAGTATGTGTGTCACTAATGCCAGTTGCGAAGGGAAGTTAGTTCATGTCAAGACAGCTTTAACTTTACCTTGAATTTAGTGTATTCACTTTTTGTTGACTTTTTCCTAAATGTTATCAGAAGAGAATGTAAGGGTGCTCTGCCTAGTCGCCTGTTAACACCTCCTGACCTATTCCTGTAATAATGGTTGGTCCTCTATCGTGTTCGATACGTTGCCTTTCTTTTGCTGTCATGTCCACGAGCACCATTAGCACGTCAGGTGATCTTCCTCCACAGTGGCAGGTGACGCATTTAGGGAAAAGTTTAGTGGACTAGCCTTCATCTGTCATACATCCCCCACAGCTGTGTGCAATGGTAGAGGTTCTGATATTGCCGCTGCAGCCACACCCGACCTGAAGGTTTTCCAACTTTTGCTGATACTGTACAGACAGTATGAAGGAACATTTTAAAGGTTTTGTAACCGTCACTTTGGGTTATAACTTAAAGCCGGTCTACCACGGACATGTTGCCTCCACTCCAGTCAAGCGTGTGTTTCCTGCCTCATCCAGTTTCGGC
This sequence comes from Nerophis lumbriciformis, assembly GCF_033978685.3. Classification (NCBI taxonomy): domain Eukaryota; kingdom Metazoa; phylum Chordata; class Actinopteri; order Syngnathiformes; family Syngnathidae; genus Nerophis; species Nerophis lumbriciformis. Next base: position 56,238,559 of record NC_084549.2, on the reverse strand, counting down.
AGTCTTGTTTCGGTAATAAGTCTTTTACGGTGACCGAAAATTCGGTGCATTGTTACTTGAAATCTTAGTTCTTCATTCTAGCATTTTAACATTTAGGACAATTATATGCTCGCAACTTTATACAAACCATTTGGTAAAGGTCATTTTCAAGGCTTGCCTGGATGAGTTTGGCGTGGATGAAGTAAAACTCCTTGTTTTCTTCTCTTTTCCCTTATGACTTTGTCCATTTAGCTGCACCCAGGTCAGTTTCTGTATGACAAACCATGTAAGACACACTGAAGTGTATGCACATCTTTTTGCACAGTCATTCAGCGCATACTTGACTGCGCAATGACAGCAGTCGTTAAAGATTAAGAACATTCCACCCCGGTCCACAGGCCACGCCTCCTTGGAAAGTCCAGGACCAGCTGAGTAGTGTTGATGATCTTGGATCACAGATTTGGGGAATGCATACACAAAGAGCAGATGTTAGCGCAGGGAAATTCCTGTGTTTAGTGTGGCAACAAGGTTGTGCAGAGCGCAAGCACGGCCTGCTTCTTGCCTTTCACAACAAGAGAAAGACCCGGCGGCCATTTGAGGCTCTGTGTAATTCCGCTTTGGGTTTAGTTAAGATTTAGTGATGCTTTTTTACCTTAAACTGCCTCGCAATTAAGGTTTACGACATGCTACGACTATTTATCTTAGGGTTATTATCGGATAAGGCAGCCTGTGGTGTTAGCACATTCAGACATGTGAACACAATCTAGCCCTCAGCGTGGAAATCCCCATTCTCCTGTTCCGCATGTGTGTTTGCAATATACTGTAATTATTTGTACACTGGTTCTCAAGCTGTTAATGTGTGTATATGCATACATGAATCTCTTTTAAGATCTTTTTGTCTCGCCTGTCATAAACTTTCTACACACTTTTTTGAACTTCCAATAGAGTTAGTCCATTTAAATTACATGAATGAACTCATAGGTAATACGTCAAAAATAATATGAGACAAATGTTGCAATTTACAATTTAAAAAAGTTGTAATTTTACGAGAATACAGTCCAAGTCATAAAACAATAATTTACTTACAGGAAAAATGTGTTATGAGAAGTGTGTTATATGTACAATAACATTTTATGGGGAAAAAGTCAAAATGTACAAGTAAAATATTACAAGAATAATGTTGTTATTTAAATATGATAAAGTGGAAAAGTACCAAAAAAAGACAAATTGTTTCTATATAATTCCAATTTATGAGGAAAAAAATCAATTACCAGAAATAAGTATATAATAAAAATATATAAATAAGAGTAAATGATAAATATTACAAGCATTATTTTGTTGAGGTTTTGAGTAGAAAAAAACGCTCAATATAGAAATCAAGTTTTTTTTTTCAAATAAGTAAAAATATTTGAAGCATGTTTATGAAGGCAAAAAGCATCAAAGGTTTACATGATTTGAGTCCTAATATTACAATAATAAATCACCTTTTACAAGGGTAAAATATTATATTACAAAATAATATAGAGGGGGAAAAACCTACCTCTAAAATGTTCTGTTTTTGGATCAAAATTACTAATTAATTGTAATATTCAGAGATTTTCTTCAGAATATTATTCTCAAAATAAAGTCATTTTTTTTCTTTGTAGTTCATAATTTTTGTCAATGTTACGGAACTATCAGTAAAAGACATGGAGAAGGGGTACGATTAAATATAAGCTTTGTTTCTTCCTACTCCTTTTTAAACATGCTAGTTTGTGTAATGTAACTACATGAGGGTTTCATAATGTACCTTGTTAAAACAAGTACATCATAATTATCAACATTTTAAACTGGGCCATGCTGGAAAGCACAACTATTACCGCTAATGATCTCCATATTTAGCCGTCTATGGCAGTATTATATAATGCGTGTGTTTGTGTGTTTTTGAAGGAGATGGCAACTGTTTGCTCCACGCTGCTTCCCAGTACATGCTGGGGGTCCAGGACACGGATCTGGTCCTCCGTAAAGCCCTGCACGGCGTTTTGAAAGACACAGACACTGGAGTTTTTCGGGCCCGCTTTCAGGCAGAGCTCCTGCAGTCCCAAGAGTTCACCCAGACAGGCCTCCGATACACCACCACGGTAATATCACCCACCGGGCATTGTATTAATAACTGAGGTAGGTGTAGAATTCTGCTAAAAAAAAAGTGCTCATGATATTCCAGAACTGGGAGGACGAGTGGGACAAGGTAGTAAAGATGGCATCTCCAGTTTCCAGTAGCAATGGCCTCCAATTTGACTCACTGGAGGACATTCACATCTTTGTCCTCTCCAACATCCTCCGCAGACCCATCATCGTCATTGCGGGTACAACATGCTCGACATCGGAAATGTTGCTCTTTATTAGCAGTCATAATGTATTATCGTTCTGCCTCTGCATAACAACAGACCAGGTGCTGAGGAGCATGAAGTCAGGTTCCTCTATCTCCCCACTCAATGTGGGTGGGATCTATCTGCCACTGCACTGGCCGCCAGCTGAATGCTACAAATACCCAATAGTGCTGGGCTACGACTCGCAGCACTTTGCGCCTCTCATCACTATTAAAGACAGCGGCCCTGGTAGGAAAACCTGCACAGAGATTGTTGGCTTTGGAGTAGCGCTTGTGTTTATTCACAGTTTTTCACTGCTCAGAGATCCGAGCCGTGCCACTGATCAACCCTGGACGAGGAGGCTTTGAGGAGCTTAAGGTGCACTTCTTGATGGAGAAGGAACAGCAGCAGAAAGAGAGGCTGCTCAAAGATTACCTGTTGCTGATGGAGATCCCCGTCATCGGTTTGGGATATGACGCCACGCGGATCATCAACGCTGCCCGGTACTTTATTTTGCATGTCGGACTTGGAACATACAGCTTATTGAATATAGGCAGTCAGAAACAATATACCGTATTTCCCATGACTATAGAGCGCACCAGCATATAAGCCGCACCCACCAAATTTTGGAAGAAGAAAAATATGTCTCCATATAGTAGCCGCACCGGACTATAAGCCGCAGATATATACGTTATGAAATTAGTTAATTACACGGAAAGATTTTGCAAATGTTTATTTATATACCTTGTTTCCAAATGGTGCCTGTAACACGGCAGTAAAACGGCTGATCAAACACAACAGAAGTCATCGTCATGGACTCACTAGCTGCGGAAGCTAGCTCTCCAATCAGCTAAACAAACACGATAACTCCACGGTGACATTTTGGTGAATTTACTGAGGAATTTGTGAAACTGAAAGTATACAAAAAGAATGCCATTGTAAGTTAATAACACTAACACAAACACTCGTGGATGTTTGGATTTTTGCTAATGCTAACAACCCTAGCGTCACTACATTACGAAAGTACGTAGAAATATGCATGAAAACACTCCCACAGACATCACACATGGGACGCGTTAGTAAGTATGAATTGTTGAGTTAAATCCTGAAACTTACAAATGTTGCTTGGTGTGGTGAATGAAGAATCCTTTCAAGCAGAAACGCTATGCACGGTTTTACTTTCAAGTCCAAGTACAAGTACATTTTCAACTTGCAGCACCTGCAGTGAGCAAACTCGTCCTAAAAATGGCGACCTAGCACAAACAAGAACACCATTTTAGTCCTATGCTTGGGTTTAATGGGTTGGACACAAAACATTATGGCAATTAGAAAGAAATCCATAAATTAGCTGCACCGTTTTATAAGTCGCATTGACGTGACATATGTCTTTGTCCAAAGGTTGGACGAGGGAAACCTCCCTGAGGACATGAACCTGATGGAGGACTACCTGCAGCTGGTCAACCACGAGTATAAGCGCTGGCAAGAGGACAAGGAGCAAGCATGGGCTGCTCAGCCGCAGCGCCCGCCGCCCTTTTCCGTTTCGCAGCTCTCACTCATCGAAATCCGCTGCGCCACGCCGCGGTGCACCTTCTACGTTTCGGTGGACACGCAGCCTCACTGCCACGAGTGCTTCGAGAAGCGGCAGGCCACCACGGGCGGCGGAGGAGCCCGGATAGAAGGCCTGGTACAGACCAAGGCAGCTGGTGTCCAAGGCGGGCTGGACAACGAGGGGAGCTCCAGAGGAGGCCGAAGCGGCAGCCCCCCATCCTCCTCGTCGAGTCGGGTGGTGTTGTCGAGCCCGCGCTCTGCGCCACCCCCCACAGCTCCTAGTCTCAGCTTGTACAGCGAAACCCACGCCATGAAGTGCAAGACACCCGGGTGCCTTTTCACCCTAAGCGTGGAGCACGACGGACTTTGCGAGCGCTGTTTCAATTCTAGGCAGAACCAGGGACCTCCTGGAGCCGGAACAGCTTCCGCAGGACTCCCGGGCCCCGAAGCAAGGGCCGTAGCCCCTCATGCGGCGCAAGGACCTGGCTGGAGCCAGTGGGGGGGCCGCGAGACCGAGACGGAGCGCTGCAGCATGTGCAGGCAGGAAGCTTTTAGGATATTCAATGGGCTGTGTCCACCCTGCATGCAGAGACAGCAGGGTCCAGACAGGTGCGAAGCACCGCAAAACAAGCCAAGGACTGAGGCCGCGTCTTCAGCTTGGAGTCAAGCAAGGGACCCTGAGCGGCCTTGCCTCAACTTAACCCCAGGGCACACCTCCGCCTGGCAGGCCCCTTTAGCCCGGCCCTGTAAAAGATCGGGCTGCCAGTTCTTTGGGACGCCGGAGAAGTTTGGTTTCTGCACTATTTGCTACGTAGACTATCAGACCAACCACCGTAAGTTTTTTATTTTTATTTTTAAAGCTATCTTCTTGCCATCTGTCACGTATCGTCACGCGCCTCACTCAAGGCCACGCGTTGTGATTTGTCCCAGACATGACACCTCCCCCGGCCCCGGCCCAGAGTCGGCACGGTTTGGAGGCAAGCTTCCAGAATGCGACGCGCTGTCGTGGACCGGGCTGCGGGGCGGTCGGCAAGGCCATGCTGGAGGGTTACTGCGACAAGTGCTACGTCAAGGAGCAGAGTGCACGGCTCAACCAAGTGGTGAACCACACACCGCACTCCCCTCCTCCCGTCATGGTACGTTTTACAATAATCATTGTGTGTGTGTTTTTAGTTTTGCGATTTTATTGGCCTGGATTTGCTGCATCAGCTGCGTAAATAGTGTGGGAACACTGTGAGTTGCTAATTAATTCACCAAAGAACAACACAGTAAAGGACAACAATGGTAGTGATGCTCCGACAAAGTAAAATACAGCTTGCTGTTGTCGATATTAGGGATGTGGCAATATAAAAAAAATTATCAGCTATCATTATTACTGTGGTATTGTCGAATGTGCTCAAAAAGTACTTATATACACACTGAAATATATTGACCAGGTTTTTTTTTTTCCTTAGGCTTCACTGATAATGTTTTAGTCTTAGTATTGTATATGTTTTAATTACCAAGCTTTTATTGTTTTAAATATTGGTTTGTACTGTAGCCTGTTAAGATTTATTTAAATGAAAAGTGCATAACAAATAAAATATATTATCATTTATTATTTCTGGCGGGCATTGTGGCTTCCTACTCTGTTCAGCGATCTTTGAACGCATCGTAGAAACACCGTTGTCTTGTATTCCTTTGAGTATCGAACAATCACTCTGTGCTAAGAGAGTACAGCTTGTAAGTTCAATGTGCACAGTTGAATATCTTAATTGCTCAGACAGCAATGTGTTTTTATAAGTTTAGATTGGGATATGTTGTTTCTTAATGGGGAAATGTATCAATGTTTCTTATTTTCATGTTAGCATTTAGGTTAGCGAGCTAGCGTCCGTGCCGTCCGTCCGTTAGTTTATCAAAGTGCGGCTATGCACGGTTTTTCAATCATGTTAATTTCAAACGGTAATACCAACTGTCAGGAGTTTTACCGCGATTATCATTAATACTTTTTATTGTTACATCCCTAACCAATACTGATACTTTTGCAAAGTACCGGTTTAGCAGATAAATAATACACTACCAATCAAACACCACATTTACTTATTTCAGGCTGAAATAGCTTACAGTTTACTTTTTTTTAAATAATGCTATATTATTGATGCCTATCCCACATGTGTACATATATACTTTGGTAAAGTTTTGTTATGATTGTAATGTTGACAAGGTTGCTACATTACCGTAAACCAGGGAGATACTAATATTTCCCACCGAGGGCCGCATAGATTGAAATGGATTAGGGGTTCCTAACCTTTTTGACCTCAGGGTCCAACTTTTCTACCACAGAGGGGCCTGGGACACACTCAATTATTAACACAGAATTAGTAATCCTACTCTTGATTTTAATCATATTCAATAATTATATCTAACCAACTTAGAGTTTACAACATTGTGAAATTATATGAAGCCATGTGTTAATCACAAAGATTATTTATTTAACGCATACACCTTAGGCTTCGGTCAGGCTAATTAGAAAAAATAAGTACTGACCAAATAATATGCATAAGAACTGACAAAAAAGTACATACAATTATGTTGTGCTAAAATAAACTAAATTAATAATGAATATGTTTCTTAAATAAACTGTCAGTAACATTAAAGTGCAAATAGAAATACGGCTTCACCATGTTAGTCTTAATTTGTGCGCTTATAGGGATGTCCGATAATGGCTTTTTGCCGATATCCGATATTCCGATATTGTCCAACTCTTTAATTACCGATACCGATATCAACCGATACCGATATCAACAGATATATACAGTTGTGGAATTAACACATTATTATGCCTAATTTGGACAACCATGTATGGTGAAGATAAGGTACTTTTTTTTTAAATTAATAAAATAAGATAAATAAATTAAAAACATTTTCTTGAATAAAAAAGAAAGTAAAACAATATAAAAACAGTTACATAGAAACTAGTAATTAATGAAAATTAGTAAAATTAACTGTTAAAGGTTAGTACTATTAGTGGACCAGCAGCACGCACAATCATGTGTGCTTATGGACTGTATCCTTTGCAGACTGTATTGATATATATTGATATATAATGTAGGAACCAGAATATTAATAACAGAAAGAAACAACCCTTTTGTTGGAATGAGTGTGAATGAGGGGAGGGAGGTTTTTTGGGTTGGTGCACTAATTGTAAGTGTATTTTGTGTTTTTTATGTTGATTTAATTTAAAATAACAAAACAAAAACAAAAAACGATACCGATAATAAAAAAACAATACCCATAATTTCCGATATTACCGTATTTTCCGCACCATAAGGCGCCCTGGGTTAAAAGCCGCGCCTTCAATGAACGGCATATTTCAAAACTTTGTCCACCAATAAGCCGCCCCGTGTTGTAAGCCGCATCTAACTGCGCTAAAGGAATGTCAAAAAAACAGTCAGATAGGTCAGTCAAACTTTAATAATATATTAAAAACCAGCGTTCTAACAACTCTGTTCACTCCCAAAATGTACGCAAATGTGCAATCACAAACATACGTGTATCAACATGGACAGAGCTGCGTGAAAAAAGCCACCCGGCCTCTTCGCGTAAACTTAAACTTACCTTAACCACTCGCTCATCTTTTCTTCATCCATCCCTTCGAGTTAGCTTTTATGATGACGCCGGCTGGAAAGGTCTCTTTTGGCAAGGTCTTCCTTTTGAATATCACCATGGGTGGAAGTTAGCATGGCAAGCTAGAACCACAGTGAAGGATGACTTCTCATTCCCTGTGGTGCGAATATTCACCGTACGTGCTCCCGTTCCACAGTGCGGTTCACAGGAATATCAGTTGCTGTGAAATACGGTAGTAATCCGTGTGCGGATGGAGAGATTGCGTCTTTTCATGAACCGGATCCTTGTCGCTTAGTAGGAGCCATTTTGTGGTCTTTACAGATGTAAACAGGAAATGAAACGTACGGTGATATCCGCGCGTTTTTTCTTCTTCTTCCGGGGGCGGGTGGTTGCTTACAGTAGAAGAAGAAGCGCTTCCTGTTCTATGGGGGCGGGTGCTTACTTTGGCGGTTGCTTGCGTAGAAGAAGAAGCGCTTCCTGTTCTACCGGGAAAAAAGATGGCGGCTGTTTACCTAAGTTGCGAGATCGAAACTTTATGAAAATGAATCTTAATATTTATCCATATATAAAGCGCACCGGGTTAAAAGCCGCACTGTCAGCTTTTGAGTAAATTTGTGGTTTTTAGGTGCGGCTAATGGTGCGGAAAATACGGTACATTTTAATTTATTTATCGGCCGATATGGACATCCCTACTTAAGACACTTCTCAATTACTTTAGCTCCAGACTGCTACTGTTTGTTAGACATTGTCATTACTGCCACAAGTGGTGGAAAAGTGTATAACAACTGAATCTTCGAGCACTACCCAATTCGATTCGAATCTTGGGAGTAGCAATTCGATTCAGAATCGATTCTCGATTCAAAATCAATATTTTTGTTAATAACATTGGGTGCCAGTTCTATGATTAACTACGTTCCTCCATGAAATACATAAACAGCTGTGATATACTTCTATATTACATAAAGAAAACTGGTATTGATTAATAAGTGGCCTAGTGGTTAGAGTGTCCGCCCTGAGATCGGTAGGTTGTGAGTTCAAACCCCGGCCGAGTCATACCAAAGACTATAAAAATGGGACCCATTACCTCCCTGCCTGGCACTTAGCATCAAGGGTTGGAATTGGGGGTTAAATCACTAAAAATGATTCCCGGGCGCGGCCACCGCTGCTGCCCACTGCTCCCCTCACCTCCCAGGGGGTGATCAAGGGTGATGGGTCAAATGCAGAGAATAATTTCGCCACACCTAGTGTGTGTGTGACAATCATTGGTACTTTAAAGCTCTACTCAAACATTTAATAATGTCAAATACAAATAAGTCAATAAGAGAAGTATCCCGCACTTCTCTTTTCTTAAGTAAATCTGTACAGCAGATATGGGCATCAGATATGATTTTCCTGAGTGCCTGGACAGAATAAACATTTTTATAAAAATGTTGTTTGTTTTTTCTTTACATTGATTTTTTAAAATTTGATTAAGAATCATTACAAATAAGAATCTCAACTCATTTGAAAATCTATTTTTTTGACCCCCCTAGTCCAAATGTATTTGTGGCGGGCTATCTCAAATAAATAGGTAAATGTGAAACACTGCGGTATTGTTAATATTCAGGTATTGATTCACTCATCACAAAAAAATGGAGGACATGTGCTGCTTAACTTTGCTGTTTTTCATTGAGGAAGTCCTCACTTAACTTATCTTTACATTCCTCTTTTCCTAAAAGCGTGACCGAGCGACCAAACCCCGATCCACGCAGCAAATCCAGACCCAGACCCAGACCCAAATCCAGACCCAGACCCAAACACAGACCCAGACCCAGTGCCGGCGGAGCGGCTGCAGCAACGTGTCCCCGGGCTGCACGGACCTCTGCCCCGAGTGCCACACGCGGGGCCAGGGCCGGGAAGCGGGCAGGCGGGCGCAGGCGCCCAAGGAGAAGTCCAAGCAGCGGTGCCGGACGCAGGGCTGCGACCACTACGCCAACCAAGAGAAACAGGGCTACTGTAACGAGTGCGACCACTTCAAACAGATTTACCGCGGCTAATCGCGCGGCGCGACACTGACATTCGCTAGCATGCTAGCACGCCCCGCTGCCAGGCGCACCGTGCCAGTCAATGCATCTCTGATACTAACTAACCAACTTACTAACTAGCTAGTGACTAACTAGTAACCTTATGGCCTGAAAATCACTCCCCTGTCCCCCATGTAGAATGTGAAGCGAGAGTGTGTGCACGTGGGGGAAGTGAATGTGAGCGCGCGTGTGTTTGCAGTAGACATGGCCTCCAGAATACCTCTTTGTGCAATTACTATCATCCGACAAGCGGCGTGCACTTAACACGGCGAGAGGTTTGGGCGACGTGTCAGCGGAGCGAGCGACTTGTGTACAAAATGTATTTAGAGGTACGCGCTGACTCGCGCCGGACACAACGATTGTACGTCGACGTAACGAGAAGTATCGGACTTTTTGCTTTCTAGACCACAGCCAAGGATCGTCTGTCTGTCCTCCGTCTGTTTCTACCTGTCCGTGCCTGTCTGTTTTGCATTTGTTCTTGGGGACGCCCTGCAACAAATCTGTGCAAGTTAAAAGCCCCCCTCCTACCCCAAATACTAATTGGTGACGATTATTAGTTAGCATGCACCCCTCGCCCTCCGAGTCCTTCTTGTCCTTGCAAAATAACTTTGCCAAAAAGCTCTTACAATCAGTATCGCGTGATAACAGAACTACCTTCCATTAGTCAGTGTTTCTTTCAAAAGGCCTCCCTATTTTTTCCTGTTTATATTGAATTCACATTGCCTTTGTCCAAACGTACATGGGATATATTAAGGGTCTACAGAAATGCACTTTTTTGGAAAACTTTGACCAGGGTAGAGACTCGCCGAACCTCAGCATGTGCAGTTTGGCTCGTCTCCTTTGTATGATGTCACAGCGTGTGCCGTTCCGGTTTTGTATTGATGTACTTTCCCCACTATGATGAAGAGGGGAGTTGTTCCATTGGACGAAACATTCTTTTGAAATGCACTTGGCGAGGAAGGGTATGGGGGCCGAGGGGGGAATATACAAAAAAAACAAAAAACATTGGTACCTCTGTTTTCGTTATACCGTTCCAAAGGGTCTGTTGAAAACCAAAAAAATGCAAAATCCAATTAATCCATTCCAGACCCTCAAAAATGTTAACGCAAAACACTTTTTTATGTCAAATAATTATAGTTTACATGCATACATCGATTTTTCTATCAACTACATTTTTGTCACTGAAATGTTTTTAGCGTCACTGATGAAAATACCAATCTATTAGAAGCAAAACCAAAAGAGGATGTGAGGCTTTCAAGTCCAAGGTTTCAAAACCGTTTTCAAACCAGTTGTGCATAAAGATGGAGAACTCTTAACTAGTAGCACCAACTGTTTTTGTGACAGTCCAAATTAGGGCTGTGAATCTTTGGGCACCACACGGTTTAATTCGATTCTTGGGGTAACGATTCGATTCATAATCGATTCTCTATTCAAAATCAATAGTTTTTACATTGGGTGCTAGTTCTATGATTAACTACATTCCTCCATAAAATGGACAGACAGCTCTGATAAATTTCTATATTACTTTAAAAAATATGTTGTTTTTAAAAATAAAAAAAATGATATCCAAACATTTAATAATGTCTATTACTGATAAAGCAGAATAACTTTAGTTTTTTTAAGTCCGTAACAGAAAAGATTTGAAGCTCATCAATTTGCCTGAAAAAAAATACATTTAATCCTTGTTTAAATTCCCAAAAAATTTTGACCGGCTTGAAACATTTTATTCTGAAAAATATAAACTAAAAGAATAATGCAATTATAGAAATTTATAATAAATTATAATTCATCAGCACAATATATAAACAATTTGAACCTACAAAAGAGAAATAAAACAATTTGTGCTGATTATATATATATTTTTAAAGCAAAATAAGGAAGTCAGGATTAAAGGCTATGTTTTGAAGCATGATACTGATAAAGCATGTTCCCCGGGGTCATACTATTTGCAAAAGGACTGGATTCAATTTATTAGACTAATCCTCATTTGCCTCCGTGGTGAGTTATTTTGCAGGCGTACTCCATAACAGGAAACCACAGAGTCGGCATAAGATAAGTCATACTAAAACCAAATCATTCTAAAAAAGGGCGGTTATGAAAACCGAGGTACCACTGAACATGTATGTTTGGACTTAGCCTACACGTGTTTAAACAGTGCAAGACAGACAGGGCAGGCCCCTGCTGCTTTTGGTGCTACATGCACAGAGAGCCTCTCCATTGTAGCCAACATGCTGGCAGTCACACACAACAACACACACACACACACACATATATATAGTGGAGACCGCATTTAGCTTACAGCATTTCTTTTTTCCTAGCCAGCTTTCCTTGCTTTTTAACAAATCAGTTGCCTTGGATGTTGCTTTTCCTCTTTACGGACCACTTCAGCACCTAGAAACTCCCACACAAAAAGTGGTTCCAGTCTTGCCCGCAGACTGGGACGTGATCCACCTTACTACCAATTGCACACACAGCACATGGAAATCCAGCGCCGGGGTTTGTTGTCAATGCCGTGTCCCAGCCGGAGGTGGGCTTCTTCAACGGCCGGGCCACGGCGACAACTTTTCCCGTGAGCAGGCAACCTTATGATGGCCCGCTCTGGCACATGTCATCACTCTGAATGTGTTTGTGCTGCTGCTGCTGCAACAGCACAGTATTGTATCGGGGCTGATCCTCCATACATTTTGCCTTTAAGACGGACCATAGGGACATGATTGCTTGATCACTGCTCCCGCTTCTTCTTCTTATTATTATTATTAGTACTCTTCTTCTAAAATGCATTTGTGAATATGGATCTCGGTCCGTGTTGTAGGACCTTTCCGACCTGATGCCTCATCTTTAAACACACACACACACACACACACACACACACACACACACACGTGCGCGTCTCAAATGGAACATTCCTGTTTTATTTTTTTACTAGGGTTTCCAGATGTATTTTAATAGCTTTCTCTTTTTTTGTTTTTTTGCCAAAATAATGTACATGTGCCATCAAAACGCCAAACAGTTGTTGTTATACCTCTTTTAAAAAATGGCCGCCAGCGTGACGCAGATAGACATTGCACCGTTTTTTGTGATGATTACGGTGGAGCCTCTGAAGTCGAGCACCCAATTTGGAGTTAAACAACAACAACAGACTCAGTGAATCTGGTTAGTAGGGGTGTGAATCTTTGGGCACCAATTAACTCAACAATTAATTCCGAGTCCTGGGGTGAGGATTCGAATCAACACGATTCTCAATTGAAACCGATTCTCGCAATGTATTATTTGGTATAATAATTATAATGAAACTTTTAAAAATAGGTTACAGCTTAGAAAAGCTCCTTCTGGTTGCATGGAGATGCCTAAAAACATATTTTTGATATTTCTTTATAAATATATATATATATATATATATATGCAGAAGTATATATGTACAGTATATATGTGTATATATTTTAAATGTGTGTATGTATATGCATGTGTGTATATATGCATGCATGTGTGTATATATGCATGCATGTGTGTATATGTACATATATGTGTATGTGTATATATATGTATGCGTATATGTACATATGTGTATAAATGTATGCGTATATGTACATGTGTATAAATGTTTGCGTATATGTACATGTGTATGTGTATATGTACATATGTGTATATATGTATGCGTATATGTACACGTGTATATATATGTATGCCTATATGTACATATATGTACATATGTATATATATATGTATGCGTGTATGTACATATGTGTATATATGTATGCGTATATGTACACGTGTATATATGTATGCGTATATGTACACGTGTATATATATGTATGCATATATGTACATATGTGTATATATGTATGCATATATGTACATGTGTGTGTGTGTTTATATATATACATATATATGCGTATATGTATGTATATATGCCTGTATGTATGTGTATATGTATATTTGTATACATGTGTGTGTATATATATATATATATGTATGTGTATATTTGTATACATATGTGTGTGTGTGTGTGTGTATATATATATATATATATATATATATATATATATATATATATGTATGTGTATATTTGTATACATATGTGTGTGTATATATATACATATATATATATATATATATATATATATATATATGTGTGTGTGTGTGTATATTTTTATTTTAAATCAAATCTTGACATTTTTCTGTGCAACCCTCGTGGTGAGCCTTAACCCTCTTAAGTGCGTTTGCATGATGCCACGAAAAGGCTACAAGAGCAAGTGTGATGATAACCATAGAACCTGAAAATTTAGTTTATTATGACATAGAAATGGGTCAAGGCTGCTCGTAATAATATGAGCAATGCCATTAATTAAATCCCACACAATTTTTTTTATTCCAAGTGGATGCTAACGTGATTACCATGTAGCCGAAAGCATAATGGCTAATAATGACAATGATCAGTGATAGATTGTTTGAATGTAGCTGAGTTCCGTCTACTGTAAATGCTCTAATTAATAGCCGCGGTGTTTATTTACCTAAACCTCAACCAGGATGGGGCATTAATTGGAAGCTGCCAATGATTGGAGAGGGATATAGTAACTAAATTATATTGAATAAAATTTAAAAAATCATACTTTGATAATGATTTAGAGTGCGTGAGAAACTAGAGAGAAAGACATATAGCTGTGTTTGACACATGGTCATTTATGAACAAGTGTCTTGTTGCACGGAACACAGGTCAGCATTAATGTTGAGGTCATTGTAAACAATACGGCAATTGTGAGTAGCAACATTTTAACGTAGCAACTGTGAAATTCATTTGGAATAAAATACACCAAAAGGTTGCCTACAGACACAGCCATGTTTTTCAGCCCAGCACAAATTCAAGTCCCCAATGTTTATTGGCTTTTGTAGACCACACCCCCGGCTAGTATAGTCCATTTATGTTCTTGTACAGTGAGAAAAAGCTTTATGATGGCGGGAGCTTGACCCAGGAACGGACTAATTCACTCCACGTTTTCAACGGTATTCGACTTGTGAGGCTCCACCGTACCCCTAAGTGGCGCCCACTTTGCCACAGTCGTGGCCGGTTCCAACTAAGCCGTCCGAGCCGATGTCTGTCTGTGGCCGCAGGTCGCCTCTGCCTTCACGCGTGAACACTTCGAGATCTCCCGTGTGCTTTAATCGCCTCCACGCCGACAGAAGATAACACAAAAATAGCAGCACCGCTCATCCAGACTCTGCGTGTGACGGCGGAGCTGCGTGGGCGTTAACGGAACGGTACTCCCACTCACTTAGGGACATTCCAAGAGTGGGATGAGAGGCAGACGAAGAAGAAGGTGTAACAAAACATGCAAACCTGTTTTTCCTGTGTGATCTTTCAGCAATGGAGTGTATGGAGAGAGGGGAAAAAACTAAAGCCTGGTTTTATTTGTTAAGTATTTATTCATATCAAAATATGTGTATTGTGTGATTCAATAATTATTTATATGTTGTCCTGAAATGAATTATTTTTATTAAGAAATCTGAATTCTGTCTACTGTTTTTTTTTTTGTGTGTGTGTTGCACTCATCTTGCGTCATGCTTTAAATAAATAATAGCGCTTAATAATACAGTACATATTAAACGAGGTACAGTATGCATTACCTCATGTAAAGCCTCCCCCACCCACCCTAAGAAGCAATGCACTGCGGGGGAGAAGTGGCTCCTTGCAGTGGGAGGGGGCATTTTAGAGCCAGAATGAGATTTTTTTTTATATATGTGTATAAATAAAATGTTATATTATAATTTGTATCTATATAAAATATGGGCTATTTTATATATGTCATAATTGCAACATATTTAGTAACATTTCATTTTTTGCACTAAATGATAAATGGGTTGTACTTGTATAGCGCTTTTCTTCCTTCAAGGTAGTCAAAGCGCTTTGACACTACTTCCACATTTACCCATTCACACACACATTCACACACTGATGGAGGGAGCTGCCATGCAAGGCGCTAACCAGCACCCATCAGGAGCAAGGGTGAAGTGTCTTGCTCAGGACACAAGGGACATGACGAGGTTGGTACTAGGTGGGGATTGAACCAGTGACCCTCGGGTCGCGCACTACTTTGTTCCTGATTGGCTGGAAAAAGTCACATGGGTTTATGCTGCCCAATAGTTCGCTACTACTGTATTAATCTAACAATAGTGCTTTGTAGTAGTGTTTAACTCAGTGTTTTTCAACCACTGTGCCGCGGCCGTGAGATACAGTCTGGTGTGCCGTGGGAGATGATCTAACTTCACCTATTTGGGGTAAAAAAATATTTTTTGCAAATCAGTAATTATAGTCTGCAAATGATGTGTTGTTGAGTGTCGGTGCTGTCTAGAGCTCGGCAAAGTAACCGTGTAATACTCGTCCATATCAGTAGGTGGCAGCCGGTAGCTAATTGCTTTGTAGATGTCGGAAACAGCGTGCAGGTAAAAGGGTGTCTAATACTTAAACAAAAAATAAACAAAAGGTGAGTTAGGGAAGGTTATGCAGAATTAAACTAAAACTGAACTGGCTACAAAGTAAACAAAAACAGAATGCTGGACGACAGCAAAGACTTACTGTGGAGCAAAGACGGCGTCCACAAAGTACATCCGAACATGACATGACAATCAACAATGTCCCCACAAAGAAGGATAAAAACAACAGAAATATTCTTGAATGCTAAAACAAAGTAGATGCGGGAAATATCGCTCAAAGGAAGACATGAAACTGCTACAGGAAAATACCAAAAAAAGACAAAAAGCCACCAAAATAGGAGCGCAAGACAAGAAGTAAAACACTACACACAGGAAAACAGCAAAAAAGTCCAAATAAGTCAGGGTATGATGTGACAGGTGGTGACAGTACACCTACTTTGAGACAAGAGCTATAGTGATGCATGCTTGGTTATGCTTTAAAGTCATATCCAACAATTGCGACGATTACTTTTTACTGTCAACTGAGTTTCATTTTTTAATGATTTCTGCTGGTGGTGTGCCTCCGCATTTTGTCAACGCGAAAAATGTGCCTTGGCTCAAAAATGGTTGAAAAACACTGGTGTAACTGATCCAGTATGTTATGTTTTTTTTAGAAATGTGAGTGTAAATTAGAAATATATTTAATATTTAATGGTTTCCTTTCACTTTATCAGGGACGGAGCAGCGATGCAGAGCACCGAAAGAGCCCTATTGAAATGGCAATGTTTACGAGGCCCTGTGAAGGCCCTCTTAAAATTGCTTTGTTTATCATTATCCTCCCACTTCGATCACATGAGTACCTTAACATTCATGACAACTCACCAAATTTTTATATTTTTGGGGACCATGCATCCATTCATTTTCCTCCGCTTATCCGAGGTCGGGTCGCGGGGGCAGCAGCCTAAGCAGAGAAGCGCAGACTTCCCTCTCCCCAGCCATTTCGTCCAGCTCCTCCCGGGGAATCCCGAGGCGTTCCCAGGCCAGTCGGGAGACATAGTCTTCCCAACGTGTCCTGGGTCTTCCCCGTGGCCTGCTACCGGTCGGACGTACCCTAAACACCTCCCTAGGCGTCACTCTGAACTCCTTCACATGGGGCAAGATCTCTTCCTCAACCCGGAGATGGCACGCCACCCTTTTCCGGGCGAGAACCATGGACTCGGACTTGGAGGTTCTTGGGAACCCGAACATGAAATTTTAAATTTGACTCAGTAGCGCCCCCTTTAAAATGAGAAAAAGTTACGCCCTGCTGCCAAATTCACGTATCATCTCGAAGATCGATGGAGACTTAACAAGAGGACATATTTGAAAATAAACAGGAAGTTGGCCATCTTGGTTTCCGTCAGCCAATTTGGGGCTAAAAAACGGGTGTCGTATTTGAACAAGGTCTTTCGAGGGACTTTAACCAAATGAGCCGCAGTTAAAATGAAAGATACCAAAACAGATGGGTGATGATAAATCGCGAAGGAAACGTGCCTACGTCATAGGATGTGGGTGTGGCATGGCACCAAACTTTGATCGGATGGTTCGCCACAAAACAAGAGACGTTAATAACTCGGCTCCACAATTTTTGATTTTGATCACAATTGGTAAAAATGATGATGAAGACACCCTGAAGTACTTGATTGGTTAGTTATTTTTTGGATATTGGCAGGAACTGAAGCACGCTGTCGTATATGCCGATCCACAGCATCCCAAACATCTTCAATGGGTGACATGTTTGGTGAGAATGCTGGCCATGCAAGAAATGGGATGTTTTCAGCTCCTAGGAATTGTGTACAGATCCTTGTGACATGGGGCCCTGCATTGTCATGCAGCAACATAAGGTGATGGTCTCGAGTGAATGGCACAACAATGGACCTCAGGATCTCGTCACGGTATCTCTGTGCATTCAAAATGCCATCAATAAAATGCAACTGCGTTCGTTGTCCATAACATACGCCTGATCATACCATAACCTCACCCCCACCATGGGCCACCTGATTCACTATGTTGACATCAGCAAACCGCTCCCCCACACGATGCCACACACGCTGTCTGCCGTCTGCCCTGAACAGTGAAACCCGGGATTCATTCGTGAAGAGAACACCTCTCCAATGAGCCAGACGCCATCCAATGTGAGAATTTGCCCACTCAAGTCGGCAATAACGACGAATTGCAGTCAGGTTGAGTCCTCGATGAAGACGACAAACATGCAGATGAGCTTCCCTGAGCCAGTCTCTTACAGTTTGTGCAGAAATTATTTGGTTATGCAAACTGATTTTTGCAGCAGCTGTCCAGGTGGCTTATGGAGGTGCACCTGCTGGATGTGGAGGCCCTGGGCCGGTGTAGTTACATGTGGTCTGCGGTTGTGAGGCCAGTTGGATGTACTGCCAAATTCTCTGAAACGCCTTTGGAGACGGCTTATGGCAGAGAAATGAACATTCAGTTCACGGGCAACAGCTCTGGTGGACATTCCTGCAGTCAGCATGCTAACTGCATACTTGCCAACCTTGAGACTTCCGATTTCGGGAGGTGGGGTGGGGGGTGGATGGCGTGGTTAAGAGGGGAGGAGTATATTTACAGCTAGAATTCACCAAGTCAAGTATTTCATATACATATATATATAAGAAATACTTGACTTTCAGTGAATTCTAGCTATATATATATATATATATATATATTTTATTATATATATATACATATACATAAATAAGAGAAATACTTGAATTTCAGTGTTCATTTAGTTACACATATACACACACATAACACTCATCTACTCATTGTTGTTAAGGGTTGAATTGTCCATCCATGTTCTATTCTCTGTCACTATTTTTCTAACCATGCTGAACACCGTCTCTGATGATGCATTCTGATTCGTCTCCTTGTTGTGTGCGCAGTTGTGCACTCTTTAAAAGCCGTAGATGTTATTGTCACATATGCATGTACAGTAGATGGCAGTATTGCCCTGTTTAAAGGGGAACATTATCACAATTTCAGAAGGGTTAAAACCATTAAAAATCAGTTCCCAGTGGCTTATTTTATTTTTCGAAGTTTTTTTCAAAATTATACCTATCCCGCAATATCCCTAAAAAAAGCTTCAAAGTGCCTGATTTTAACCATTGTTATATACACCCGTCCATTTTCCTGTGACGTCACATAGTGAAGCCAACTCAAACAAACATGGCGCATAGAACAGCAAGCTATAGTGACATTAGGTCTTCAGACTCGGATTTCAGCGGCTTAAGCCATTCAACAGATTACGCATGTATTGAAACGGATGGTTGTAGTGTGGAGGCAGGTAGCGAAAACGAAATTGAAGAAGAAACTGAAGCTATTGAGCCATATCGGTTTGAACCGTATGCAAGCGAAACCGACGAAAACGACACGACAGCCAGCGACATGGGAGAAAGCGAGGACAAATTCGGCGATCGCCTTCCAACCAACGATTGGTATGTGTTTGTTTGGCATTAAAGGAAACTAACAACTATGAACTAGGTTTACAGCATATGAAATACATTTTTGAGAGTGCAGACAGCCCAATTTTCATCATTTAATATATTCTGTAGACATACCCTCATGTCAGCAGGCCAGGGAAGCTAGGGTCGATATTCTTCTCTTGATCATCTTCGGTGGCATAAGGGACGGTGTGAGCCAAGACATCCAGGGGGTTTAGCTCGCTCGTCTGCGGGAACAAACTGCCGCCATTGCTTGCCGTGCTACCGAGGGCCTTTGTCCCTGAATTGCTCACACGCTCCGGCAGATTCAATGGGGGTCTGGCGGCAGATTTCTTTGACTTTATCGTTGGAAATTCATCTGCTTTGAGTGTCGCAGGATATCCACACATTCTTGCCATCTCTGTCGTAGCATAGCTTTCGTCGGTAAAGTGTGCGGAACAAACGTCCAATTTCTTGCCACTTTCGCATCTTTGGGCCACTGGTGCAACTTGAATCCGTCCCTGTTCGTGTTGTTACACCCTCCGACAACACACCGACGAGGCATGATGTCTCCAAGGTACGGAACACAGTCGAAAAAACGGAAAATAACAGAGCTGATTTGACTCGGTGTTTGAGAAAATGGCGGATTGCTTTCCGATGTGACGTCACGTTGTGACGTCATCGCTCCGAGAGCGAATAATAGAAAGGCGTTTAATTCGCCAAAATTCACCCATTTAGAGTTCGGAAATCGTTTACAAAAATATATGGTCTTTTTTCTGCAACATCACCTTTAAGAGTGTCACAACATTGCTGTTTACGGCAGACAAACTGCTGTACGGTAGACGAAAACGTGACTGCTGTTGTTGTGTGTTGTTGCCGCGCTGGGAGGACGTTAATGAAACTGCCTAACAATAAACCCACATAAGAAACCAAGAACTCGCCCTCGATCATTCTACAGTTATAACGTCATTGGGCAGGCACGCTGTTTTATTGTGGGAAAGCGGACGTGAAAACAGGCTGTCGACACGTCACTCAGGTCCGCCTGAATTTCGGGAGATTTTCGGGAGAAAATTTGTCCCAGGAGGTTTTCGGGAGAGGCGCTGAATTTCGGGAGTCTCCCGGAAAATCCCGGAGGGTTGGCAAGTATGGCTAACTGCACGCCCCCTCAAAACTTGCGACATCTGGGGCATTGTGCTGTGTGAAAAAACTGCACATTTCAGTGTGGCCTTTTATTGTGGGCAGCCGAAGGCACACCTGTGCAATAATCATGCTGTTTAATCAGCATCTTGATATGCCGAACCTTGAGGTGGGATGGATTATCTCGGCAAAGAAGAAGTGCTCACTAATACAGATTTATGAACAATATTTGAGAGGAATAGGTATTTTGTGTATACAGTAAAAGTTTTAGATCTTTGAGTTCAACTCATGAAAAATGGGAGCAAATTCCAAAGTGTTGCATTTATATTTTTCTTTAGTGTATTTAACAACTGCTCGCTGTAGTATTTACATAAATTTTTTACAGTGTATAGTAATTTCTAGTCGCAACTTTCTGGCATTAAAAAACACAAAAATAAAATCAAGGGTATACATTTGTAGTCAGTAACAGTTTAATTTTTAGATAAAGTATAGTGAATTATTATGGAATCACTTAATTCTGAGAACATAATTACGGACGGATGAAAAACAAACAAATCAAAAAACACTACAAGAACACACCATTAGTACTTTGTTGCACCACCTTTGGATTTTACAACAGCTTGTAGTTCCTGAGGCATGGACTTAACGAGTGACAAACAGAACCCTTCATCATCTCCAGCTCCAACTTTCTCTGGTTGCTGTTGTCGGATCAGCCTTGCGGGATAGAGTCATGTCATGAACCATTTTCTTCAATATCCACCACACATATTTTTCATTGGATAGAGCAGTGTTTTTCAACCTTTCTTGAGCCAAGGAACATTTTTTGCGTTGAAAAAATCCGGAGGCACACCACCAGCAGAAATCATTAAAAAACGAAAGTAAGCTGAAAGTAAAAAGTTGTCGTCGCAATTGTTGGGTATGACTTTAAAGCATAACCAAGCATACATCACTATAGGTCTTGTCTCAAAGTAGGTGTACTGTCACCACCTGTCACATCACTCCCTGACTTATTTGGAGTTTTTTGCTGTTTTCCTGTGTGTAGTGTTTTGGTTCTTGTCTTGCGCTCCTATTTTGGTGGCTTTTTTTGGTATTTTCCTGTAGCAGTTTCATGTCTTCCTTTGAGCGATATTTCCCGAATCTACTTTGTTTTAGCAATCAAGAATATTTCAGTTGTTTTTTTATCCATCTTTGTGGGGACATTGTTGATTGTCATGTCATGTTCGGAAGTACTTTGTGGGCGCCGTCTTAGTTCCACAGTAAGTCTTTGCTGTCGTCCAGTATTCGCTTTTTATTTACTTTGTAGCCAGTTTAGTTTTAGTTTCGTTCTGCATAGCCTTCCCCAAGCTTCAATGTCTTTTTTTAGGGGCACTCACCTTTTGTTTATTTTTGGTTTAAGCATTAGATACCTTTTTACCTGCACACTGCCTCCCGCTGTTTCCGACATCTACAAAGAATTAGCTACCGGCTGCCACCTACTGATATGGAAGAGTATTACACGGTTACTCTGTTGAGCTCTAGATAGCACCGACACTCAACAACGACACATCATTTGGAGACTATAATTACTGGTTTGAAAAAAATATTTTTACTCCAAATAGGTGAAATTAAATAATCTCCCACGGCACACCAGACTGTATCTCATGGCACAGCGGTTGAAAAACACTGGGATAGAGATCCGGACTTTTTGCAGGCCATGAAATTGACTTTATGTATCTTTCTTCAAGGAATACTTTACAGTTTTTGCTCTTTGGCAAGATGAATTATCTTCTTGAAAAATTATGTCATCACCCCCAAACATCCTTTCCATTGATGGAACAAGAAAAGTGTCCAAAATGTAAACTTAAGCATTTATTAAAGATGTAATGACAGCCGTCTCCCCAGTGCCATCACCTGACATGCAGCCTCATATCATCAATGACTGTGGAAATGTACTTGTTTTCTTCAGGCAGTCGTCTTCATAAATCTCACTGGAACGACACCAAACAAAAGTTCCAGCATGCTCACCTTGTCCAATGCAGGTTTGCAATCCATAACTGAATATGAATTTCCATAGTACATGATTGCTTTTCCTTGTCAAGTGTTAGTTACGGCTTTCGTTTAGCTTTTCTGTATTTAAATTGAATTCCCCTTAGACGTTTTTTCACACTTTGATCACTGACGGTGACTCCAGTCTCCGCCCGTTTGCTGTTTTTTTGACGCCTTTGATGTTTTCCTTGGTCTACCACTTAGCTTGCCGTTCACAACCTTCCCACGTTGTCTGTACTTGGCACAGATTTCAGTCAGCTGACTGTGAACAATCAACATTTTTTGCAAAATTGCGTGTTGATTTGCCTTCTCGAAGAAGTTCGATAATCCTCTTCTTTGTTTCAACAGCCATCTCTCGTGTTGGAGCCATGATTCATGTCACTCCACCTGGTGCAACAGCTCTACAAAGTGTGAACACTCCTTTTCAACTGCAGACCAATGAATAGATTTAATCTAAGGCAGGTCCAGTTGATCTGCCATCTCTTTTCTGCTCTGCCCCCCTCTCCTGCATGGAGAGGTTATTAGGTGACCACAGATGAATCGGTAGCTGCTCACCGTCGGGACCCGGGGTGGACCACTCATCTGTGCATCTGTTGGGAACGTCTCTGCGCTGCTGACTTGTCTCCACTCAAGATGATCCCCTGCTGGCCCCACTATGGACTGGACTCTCACAGTACAACTAGATCCACTCGACGTCCATTGAACCGGTCGCCAAGGTTTCTCATTGTATCCCATTGGGTTGAGTTTTTTCTTGCCCTGATGTGGGATCTAAGCCAAGGATGTCGTCGTGGCTTGTGCAGCCCTTTGAGACACTTGTGATTAAGGGCTATACAAATAAACTTTGATTGATTGATTGATTAACTGATTGATTGACTGATTGATTGAGGTTTTAGCTTTGGAAATGAAAATTTACATGGTGATTCCATACTTTCCTTAGAATTTAGTTATTCCCTTTTTTTTCACTCTGCATGATCTAAAAATGAAAATGCTACTGACTACCAAAATGTATATTGTCAGGTTCAAACACTGATGACATCTATTAAACAGACAAAGAAGCAAGGAATTAAACAGAGACATAATTAAATTTGGCTCAATGAGGAGAAACGCGTAGACCTGTACCCTTGCACAGTGTCCCACCATGCTCGGACGAAAGATTGTACGCCTCCTCTTTTATTTGGACTTTCCCTGATTACATGGCAACAGCTGTTTCTAAAGGAAGGGGGGGTCGTAAACAGTTCAAACAAAAGGTGCCTGGAGGGGGGTCAGGTCCTGCTTCCTCTCCGCTTTGTAGATCTCGGGTCAAGACAAAATCTTCCTGTGGATTACAATACATCAAAGAAACCGACACCTTCATGTCGCTTCCCATCCTACCCTTTTGATTGGTAAGATCAAAGACAGCTTTTGTCTGCTCACCGGGAACTCATTGAAACACAAAGTTTTGTGATAACTTTGTTGCAATTATTCTGACATATATTCTTTATTTATTTTAGTCTTTCTTAAAGCCAGAAAGTTGTCATTTGAGATGACTATACTTTTCAAATGTTCTTGTAGTCAGACAGTATCTTTGGTATATTAGGGCCAACCCTTCTAAAGGAGATTGCAGATGACAGGCGAAACACGTTTAATATACTGAAAATATTGTCTGTCTACAAGAACATTTGAAAAGTATATGAATAAGAACACATAATAAACCTTTTTGAGCAATTTAAATGACCATGGTTGTGTGTCATGTTTGTTAACTGCTTTTGTTCTTCAAAATTTAACAACTAAATGAACATCCTCCAACATTTATTTAATAATACCACCTTAACATTTGACAACCAAACAATTACACAAGGCGACTCGGTAAAGAATCTGGGTATTATCTTCGACCCAACTCTCTCCTTTGAGTCACACATTAAGAGTGTTACTAAAACGTCCTTCTTTCATCTCTGTAATATCGCTAAAATTTGTTCTATTTTATCCACTAGCGACGCTGAGATCATTATTCATGCGTTTGTTACGTCTCGTCTTGATTACTGTAACGTATTATTTTCGGGTCTCCCTATGTCTAGCATTAAAAGATTACAGTTGGTACAAAATGCGGCTGCTAGTCTTTTGACAAGAACAAGACAGTTTGATCATATTACGCCTATACTGGCTCACCTGCACTGGCTTCCTGTGCACTTAAGATGTGACTTTAAGGTTTTACTACTTACGTATAAAATACTACACGGTCTAGCTCCATCCTATCTTGCCGATTGTATTGTACCATATGTCCCCGCAAGAAATCTGCGTTCAAAGAACTCCGGCTTATTAGTGATTCCTAGAGCCCAAAAAAAGTCTGCGGGCTATAGAGCGTTTTCTATTCGGGCTCCAGTACTATGGAATGCCCTCCCGGTAACAGTTAGAAATACCTCAGTAGAAGCATTTAAGTCCCATCTTAAAACTCATTTGGAATTTGTATTTAGTCAAAGGGAGGCCTTTAAATAGCCTCCCTTTTTTCGACCAGTTGATCTGCCGTTTCTTTTCCTTTCTCCTCTGCTCCCCCCTCTCCCTTGCGGAAGGGGAGACGCACAGGTCCGGTGGCCATGGATGAAGTGCTGGCTGTCCAGAGTCGGGACCCGGGGTGGACCGCTCGCCTGTGCATCGGTTGGTAACATCTCTGCGCTGCTGACCCGTCTCCGCTTGGGATGGTCTCCTGCTGGCCCCACTATGGACTGGACTCTTACTATTATGTTGGATCCACTATGGACTGGACTCTCACAATATTATGTCAGACCCACTCGACATCCATTGCATTCGGTCTCCCCTAGAGGGGGGGGGTTACTGACGGAGGCAGATAATTAGATATATCCATATTTGTGTGTTACTTCTTTTAACCATTAGTCATAGTACAAAACAGCTAGTGTTCTTTATTATTTGTTATCTTTTAATTGTCTGCAAGTAATGTGTGCTAACCTTGACTTTGGAATGTAAAGAGGAGAGATACTCCTTTTCCTTATCTGTTCCTGTGTCCAGCTGCGGAGGACAATGGGCATGTGTTTGGGCTAGAGAGAGAGACAAGACAACGAAGGTGGGAGGGAGAGACACTTGATAGAAGAGAAGGTTTCCATATTTTAGATCAGACCATCTTAGCTGCGCGATTGAATGTTCTATGCTGGACTGGTCTCATTATATTTCCAAAGCTTTGGAGATAAAATTACAAAATACCTATTCTGTCTCTGGTGGTTCTTCTACTCAGCTGTACTGTCATAAAGAGCTTGGGAGCGACCAGCCGCTTGAATTCCCTGGGAGGAACAACTGGTCCGAACGCAACATTACCCACATATGCGGTCCTCTCCAAGGTTTCTCATAGTCATTCACATCGACGTCCCACTGGGGTGAGTTTTTCCTTGCCCTTATGTGGACTCTGTACCGAGGATGTTGTTGTGGCTTGTGCAGCCCTTTGAGACACTTGTGATTTATGGCTATATAAATAAACATTGATTAATTGATTGAAGTCTGGTGGGTGCATCATTTTTTTCAGGGGTTGAATAAAAAATATATCGTCTTCACCATTCAGATAATAAAGCCATTTAAAGTCGAATATGTCTTTTCAGGGGTACAGTATTAAGTATGTACGTTTGAAACCAAATTTTTTCTGGTATTGTCAGCTTTTCAGCTCATTTACACTAAAAAATGTAACACTTCAGAAAAAACTGAATGCATGTGTCGATGACAACACAATGTCGATGAATGAACCCACCAGGTCCTGACTCACTCTTTTGCCAGTATTTCTTCTTTTCAAGACCCAAATCAAAAATCAATGGTACAGCGCAGGAAGTTTCCCTTTGTACAATAGGATGAGGGCGTAGCCACGGTTGCCTATGGGTGTCAGCATGTTTATTTTTGTTAACGGCAGCAAGAAGCACACATGCTTTGCTGATGTGTCACATGACAGTTCCCCCTACGGGCCTGTGACATTTTTCAGCGGAAAATGAAGCAGAAGTTCACGTAACTTCAAAAAGGATGCAGTCATGCACAGTTGACTGTGTGAGTCACTTAAAACACATCCGCTCCGTTTATCATAAGAGCAACAAGCTCGGGGGATAATTTAAATAAAAACCCCTAAGGATGGTGTTTAGATCAAAAACCAAATGAGTCACTTTAATATATAAACATTTGTTAAAGACATCACATTTGTATGGTTTTTATTTTCAATAATATGACTTTCAGTTCACAATATGACCCAAATGTCAAGTTTATTGTGTTGCAATACACCTTATTTACCACAAGGCCGCAGTCACGTTGATTATTTACCTAATTCTTTTGACTACAACTCCCAGAATTCCATCCGTTTTACCGTGCTTGGCGTCATCTGTTAAAGGTAGCTTCGTTTTGTGCCTCAGAGCAGACGGTTGTCGCTCACTCACATTCCACAATAGGGAACCGCCTTTTCGGCACACGCTAGTTTCCAAAGCAAACACACCCATGGGGTTACCACTGTAAAGCGCTGCTGCTGTGGGTGTTTACGTGCAGCTTAAGTGACTAATGGATGAAATGATGCCAAACTGAGTCACGTTAAAGTTGAATAAATGAAACCGTTCGAGTCGGACGAGGATGAAGCGGAGGAGTTGGGTGTTGCTTACCGTAAAGAACTAAGAGGTAAGTATTGGGTTGGTCTTTTGCTAACGTGACTAATTAGCACTTGCATTAGCCTCAAGTTAAAGGAAAATACAGCATGGTAATTCAAGGTGTGTTCCGTTTTTAGACTTATATTGTGCTTTTAATTAAACATTAATTAAAAAAAAAAAAAAAAAACTTCTATTAAGTTCACATTTGACGACCAACAAGATAAAGTTCACCACCACCTGTTGCTTCCTGGTGCCGCCATTATGATGAATACACTGCACACTGTTTTAGGTACAATATATATTGTTTTAGGGCAGGTACAAAAAACAAGGTAAAAAAAAACACATGAAATGAGGAAAACCTCATAGAAATCAAAGGTCATTAAATACATTCAAAGAGCACAGAGCTAATGAAACGGCTGCCATTTCTACATACAGCCACAAAAGTAAGACACGACAAAAAAGAACAAAAAATGAGCAATAAATACTGCACACTTACCATTGCGCCATACATGGACAAATAACAAAACACAATTATTTCAACACCCACTTCTGCAGTGCTCCACGCTATCGTCTGCTTGGGTCGGGGGACAGCACGACCACTCTAGAGACACGAACAGAAACAATAGCTCCATCCTAGGCTGCCCACTAGCTCTTGGCCAACATCCTGTCCGCATGGATTAGCGAGACTCCGTCCAAGGAGCCGTAGTGTCTGATTAGAGATGTCCGATAGTATCAGTCTGCCGATATTATTGGCCGATAAATGCTATAAAATGTAATATCGAAAATTATCAGTATCTGTTTCAAAAAGTCAAATTTATGACTTTTTAAAACGCGCTGTACGGAGTGGTGCACGGAAGTAGGGAGAAGTACAGAGCGCCAATAAACCTTAAAGGCACTGCCTTTGCGTGCCGGCCCAATCACATAATATCTACGGCTTTTCACACACAAGTGAATGCCTGCATACTTGGTCAACAGCCATACAGATCACACTGAGGGTGGCCGTATAAACAACTTTAACACTGTTACAAATATGCGCCACACTGTGAACCCACACCAAACAAGAATGACAAACACATTTCGGGAGAACATCCGCACCGTAAAACAACATACACACAACAGAACAAATACCCAGAACCCCTTGCAGCACTAACTCTTCCGGGACGCTACAATATACACCCCCGCTATCCCCCCATTTCCCCCCACCTCACCCTGCCCCCCGACCCCCAACCCCGCCCACCTCAACCTCCTCATGCGCTCTCAGGGAGAGCATGTCCCAAATTCCAAGCTGCTGTTTTGAGGCATGTTAAAAAAAATAATGCACTTTGTGACTTCGATAATAAATATGGCAGTGCCTTGTTGGCATTTTTTTCCATAACTTGAGTTGATTTATTTTGGAAAACCTTGTTACATTGTTTAATGCATCCAGCGGGGCATCACAACAAAACTAGGCACACTAATGTGTTAATTTCACGACTGTATATATCGGTATCGGTTGATATCGGAATCGGTAATTAAGAGTTGGACAATATCGGAATTTCGGATATCGGCAAAAAAGCCATTATCGGACATCTCTATGTCCGATACATGCTCATTCAGCCAGGGCTCTGTGAAGCTCGTCTGCACCTCCTCTGGTCTCTCCATGTGGACTCTGGTGCAAATATGGCCATGGCCAAAATTCCTACGAGTTGGATCCAAGAGTTCACAAAAACGCACCGCAGAAGTCACGAAAGTGCCACCCCTTGTTGCGCGGTCCCTATGGGGCCTAAACCAAAGGGCAATAAACACATGAAAATAAGAGGGAAACATCAAGCGGACAAAAGGAGGATACACAACAGCACAGAGCTCCTGCAACCAGCAGCCACTATAGCGACGACATATTGGGGAAAAAAAAAATATTAAGACTGTCAAATGATTAGTTTCTTGTATCAAATAAATGTTGATGAATCATGATTAAGAGCGATAACATGCACCTGGGGATAGGTTGATTGGCAACACTAAATTGGCCCTAGTGTGTGAATGTGAGTGTGAATGTTGTCTGTCTATCTGTGTTGGCCCTGTGATGAGGTGGCGACTTGTCCAGGGTGTACCCCGCCTTCCGCCCGATTGTAGCTGAGATAGGCTCCAGCGCCCCCCGCGACCCCAAAGGGAATAAGCGGTAGAAAATGGATGGATGGATGGATGGATAAGAGCGATAACTCACTTGCATAATTAAAATCCGCTTTAGAAAAGACCCCGTTATTTGTACACAAATGCAAATATATTGTCAGAATGTCATCCAGGAACATTTTTAAACGTTTTACTTAAATGCATGTCATTTATTTGCACAAAAACAAGGGAAATTGTTTGCCACACAGTAACTCAAATATAAAATGATGAACATCTCAGAAGCTACTGTGATCTACTGCCACTCTTTCAGGCGCACATCAAAACTATGTGGTTGCAGTGGAGGCGCAAAAAATGAAGCAAAACATTAAAGAAGACAAACGACATAAGAGACATCAGAGCAGTTGTGTCAACTTGTTTTCATTGAGGGCCAAATCGCAGTTATGGCTGCCATCAGAGGGCCTTTTGATACAGCGAATAATATGAGTTTGCCTTTCCATTTTTTAATATTGTATATATTTTTACGTACACTGTAAAAAAAATAAAAATCTGTGGATTTTCTAAATTAAAAAATCGCAACTCAGACCACAAATATACAGTGGTTTGTACAACATATTATGGTAAATGGGGAAACAGTACCAATGTTTTTTACGGAAAAAAACTGTCAGCTTAGTCATCAGAATTTTGCTGTAAAATTGACAGCGTTTTTTACAACATTACTGTTTATGGGGGAAAATTCTACCAATGTTTTTTTAACATTACAATTCTGGCAACTGAGCTGCCAGTCTTTTACCGTAAAACAATGTGGTACCGTTTTTTACAGTAATGTAAACAACAACGGCAGACTTTACAGTAAAATACTGGAAGTTCAATGGACAGAACTTTACTGTAAAAAAAACGGTAATATGCTGTAAAAAACAATGTAAATTTTACTGTAAAATCTATTGTAATTTTTAGAGTGTACAATTCGATGAATGTCTTGCCTTGAAATCATGAGTCAAGCAGTTATTTAAATATTTTGATTTTGACAAAAAATTGTTTGGAATGTATGATAATATAATATGTGTTGCAATATTGGATAATATTAGTTTGAAATGGGGCAGCACGGTGGAAGAGGGGTTAATGCGTCTGCCTCACAATACGAAGGTCCTGAGTAGTCCTGGGTTCAATGCCGGGCTCGGGATCTTTCTGTGTGGAGTTTGCATGTTCTCCCTGTGACTGCGTGGGTTCCCTCCGGGTACTCCGGCTTCCTCCCACCGCCAAAGACATGCACCTGGGGATAGGTTGATTGGCCCTAGTGTGTGAATGTGAGTGGGAATGTTGTATGTCTGTCTGTGTTGGCCCTGCGAAGAGGTGGCGACTTGTCCAGAGTGTACGCCGCCTTCCGCCCGATTGTAGCTGAGATAGGCTCCAGCGCCCCCCGCGACCCCGAAGGGAATAAGCGGTAGAAAATGGATGGATGGATGGATGGATAGTTTGAAATGTATGCAATTTCATGCAGTACATGTATTTTTTTCTGTCAAAATGGAAAGAACAAATACATTTAGTAAGAAAAGAAAAGGTACCTTGTCGATGCATGTTATTTTCAGGCGTTCGCGGGCCATATAAAAGGATGTGGCGGGCCTCACCTGGCCCCTGGGCCTTGAGTTTGAGACCTGTGCTTTACAGAGTACAGAACTGATGCAACAGTATGTCTAAAGTTCCTTCAGGCTGTATTTTGGATTGAAACTTGCCAGCGAGCACACCAGTCGGGGTCTCCTCACTCATTTTTGTACTGACGTATGCATTGTTTTGATCACTGACCGTACAGCGGTTAAAGTAAAAGAGCTGTATTGTTGATAATAAAGGTAAAGTATTGGTATTGTTCATTATCAATAGCGCTATTTCTATTGGTATTTGAATTGCTCCATTTGTAGTGTAATAATGCTCATTGTCATTTCTGTATTATTTTTTATTTTCGCTAACTGCTTATTTGCTATTACTTTTACCATCATATTTGTACATGTCGTATTTGGTGATGTTGCTCTATTGTTGTTGTTGTTGTTTGCTGTTGTTGTTTTTGTTTCTCTGTCTAATCCCCCTCTTGTCCCCACAATTTCCCCCTCTGTCTTCTTTTTTTCTCTTTCTATCCCCTCCTGCTCCAGCCCGGCTGCACTAAATGATAATATAAATACATTTAATAAAGTCAAATACAAATAAGGCAACAAAAGAAGTATCCTACACTTCTCTTTTGTAAAGTAAATCTGAACAGCCGACATGGGCATCTACATCAACTATATGATTTGCCTGAGAAGCTGGACAGGACAAGAAAAAAAAAAAGAGCTTGTACGGTCCAAATACATTGAATGATTAATCTAAGTGTGTTCATGATTAATGCGATAATTTTGTGATGAGTCAAAGTAGTTAACATGTTAATTTTGACAGCCCTAACTACATTGTATTAGACACACATGCCGCTCTAACTCCTATGAAAAAAGATCATAATTAAATGGTTAGAGTAATGTTCATGTTATGTATTGGTGTGGTTAGTTGCATTAACATCAGCAACTGAGAATTCCTGGTTCGATCCCCGGCTTCCGTCATCCTAGTCACGTCCGTTGTGTCCTTGAGCAAGACACTTCACCCTTGCTTCTGATGGGTCGTGGTTAGGACTTTGCATGGCAGTCCTGCCATCAGTGTGTGAATGTGTTGTTGTGAATGTGGAAATAGTGTCAGAGCGCTTTGAGTTCCTTGAAGGTAGAAAAGCGTTATACACGTGTAACTCATTTAGATTTACCATTTAAAATATGCACATCTGCATCTGTGTGTGTTTTTTCCCAGAACGGGCTAATGGAAGCCTGCAGCATCTCAGCAGCGCTGTGGAGCAGCAGAACCCTGATAGTGACGAGGAATTCGGGCACAGTAACGGCGGCCTCCTTGTACCCGCCGTGCCCGACACGCACAGTGCGTTATGGAGCCAGAAGACGCAGAGCGAAGCAGGTGCCTCTATCTAAAATGTCTCTCTCTGTAGTCGTACACAGTCTGTTCTGGAACAAGTTTTCAGAATGGCAAGTGGAGCTGCACGATTTTGAGAAAAAAACAATTTGCGATTTTTCTCTCCAAGATTGCAATTGCGATTTGATTTGCGGTTTTTAAATATTGAATACACAAAAATGCTTAAAACTGCACAAATAACGAGTGAAGCAAGACATGTTACTTTTAGACTGCCATGTAACATCTTCTTGTTTGAAGGTGCCACACATTAGACGAACAATAGAACAACAATTGACTAAAACATATTTCAATCAATGTTTATTTATATAGCCCTAAATCACAAGTGTCTCAAAGGGCTGCACAAGCCACAACGACATCCTCGGTACACAGCCCACATAAGGGCAAGGAAAAACTCACCCCAGTGGGACGTCGATGTGAATGACTATGAAAAACCTTGGAGAGGACCGCATATGTGGGTAAAGAAATAAAATATCTGAACTCACATTTCATCGCCGGGACAGCTGAGCTAGCTTCCGACGTTGGCCGACATCGTCTCATAAGATGTAGTTTCTCTTTAAATATCCTTCTTGAAAATGGCCTTGCAAATATATGTGTTGTCTTGTCTAATGAAAAAAGGTGCAGATGAGGCGTGTTGGCTAAGTTCTTAAAGTTTACTCCACAGTGTGCTCATCGATAACATCAAGCTGCCGGCATGTCTACCTAAACGGGGCTACTGCGCATGCTCTTCACTACTGTGGCATGCAGTTCTTATGTTACCTGGCTCGTAACATCACTATATATCTGCCTTAGGCCATCTAGAAAGCCTTTCTGACAACAACTCGTTATCTGATTGGCTATCGCAACTGTCTATCACTGTATGTCCCCGTTCACTTCCAGTGCACGAACGCCCGCATTGCTGAATCTGAAAGCCTCTGGCAGATTTTGAACAGCATGGCAACATAGGCTAGCTAAATTCTGGTTGGACAATAACTCTATAACCTAAAAACAACAGCGCTGGAAGGAGCATAATATGACATGAAGAGAATATGAATACTTTTAGATATTTAGGGAAAGTAAATTAAAAAATACTTTTATCTTTAATTATGATTATGATTTCTGGTTATGTTAGGCCAGCATAGTAGGCCTTGCTGGCCCTGACGGCACACCACTGCTGTAGAACTGTTTACTGTTGTACTGTAATTGGAAGGTAAATAACTTTATCCTAAATAAATAAACAAACAAAAAATAAAATAGTCACATTTTTGTAAGCAAAAATTTAACTTAAATACATTTTGAATGTGACACAAGTCGAACGTTCCCTTTTTGTTAGACATCACATGATCACGGTATTGTTGCTCGTTCGGCCGTGTTGATGGGCTCAAATTGCCCATCCGATTTGATGCTGAAAT
Source organism: Nerophis lumbriciformis (assembly GCF_033978685.3). Taxonomy (NCBI): domain Eukaryota; kingdom Metazoa; phylum Chordata; class Actinopteri; order Syngnathiformes; family Syngnathidae; genus Nerophis; species Nerophis lumbriciformis. The sequence goes on along the minus strand of NC_084549.2, from coordinate 56,204,892 downwards.
ATTACCACAACGGGACATATGGCTTTGTAATCATATTTTTTTCCTCCTAACTTTTGTTACTTTGAAGCACTCCTCACTATGGAGTAGTGAGTAAGGAGGCTGTCTCTACCTGCTTCCTGTGTGTGTGAAGATGACGCCCCGCTGTCCGCCCACCAAGACAAAAATTGTGAATGTGTGAAAAGAGGGCTCAATGCGTTCAGTTAAATAAACGCGCTCAGGTGTGGAGAGCGATGCACAGAGTGAGACATCTTTCTCCCTGTTTGACGCGAAAGATGAACAAAGTCTACTGCGTTTTTTTATTTTATTACTTGTGGCGGCCTTAAATTTACTAGTGACGGCCTGCCACAAGTAAATTAATATATATTGGAAACACTTTTTTGTCCCACAATGTTTGAAAAGAGGTTAAGCACACCACACCTTACTCTCTTCATGTCTTCTTGCCTTCTTTCGTCTTTTGGAATGAATTTCCAACGAAAAAGCAAAATATACCAACTTTAGGAACTTTTGTGACTCCAGAAATATTTTTTTTACCAAAAAAACATTCCTTGATTTCCCAACTGTACAACATGGGCTGGAGGGAGACCTCCTCTGTACCTCAGGGGGAAGTAAATGTAGTACCAGTACTTCAACATGTGTCTGCTTGCAGTCAATCAACTGAAGAGCCTCTTACTGAAGCAAGGCATGGAGATACCTGCTCCTCCCTCGCCATCCAAGGTACACAAAACATATCACATGACATGGAGTGCTTATGCAGTGTCATCGATACACATTTTTTTTAAACCCCTTATGATTGGCAGGACTTGGTCCCAGTGACTCACAACCAGTCCGACTACATCCAACATCTGGAAGCTGAAGTGCGATTCTGCAAGGTTTGCATGCAAGTCTGCTCTACGGCCATCTTATCTGCACTCCACTTGTTTGAGTTTTTTTGTGGTTGGTGTGACAGGAAGAGCAGCACGGGCTCAAACAAAGGATCCGAGTGGTGGTGGTGGAGAATGAGAAACTGTGGTCCGAGCTCAAAGCCAAACATGCAGATGCTTCTCCGAAGGAGCACACGGTAAAGTCTGCCACATTCTTATGTAAAAATCTAATATAAGTATTTATTACGTCCTTTAGTTACATTGGTAACATTTTTCTTTTCTAATTTATTGCAATAGTTTCACAAAATTATACAATATCTTATTCTTTAACATTGCCCTTTTTGAATGTCATATATTAAGAAAAACACACTCCCATCTCTATACTCTTATACATAGATCTACATAGACTTATAACAGAAAATTTTACTGATACGGAAAATCAAATGTATACAAAAAAACACAAATAAGTAAAAACGCAACTTATTAAAAAAAAGCTGTTAATTCCCCTTTCTCTAACCTATTGGACATAATAGATAAAATGAGCATCATGCTGTGTTTAAAAAATACTTTGAACAAAAGACTTGGGACTATTAAAGAACTGTTTGCAACAGTTACACAGATTTATTGAGGGTACTAACTTCCCAGTGTATTTTACACAGTATATTCCGCCCTTTTACAGCTTCGAGGACGTAATGACGTAACGCATGCACATGCATTAGTTTTCGATGTTGTTAGCTAATAATAGCGATTTGGATAGTTAGTGTTAGCTGTTATTGAATATATATTCTATCACACGGGTTCGGTAACCTATGGCTCTAGAGGCAGATGTGGCTCTTTTGATGACTGCATCTGGCTCTCAGATTAATTTTAGCTGACATTGCTTAACACAATAAGTAATGAATAATTCTGCTGGTAATCACAGTGTTAAAAATAACTTTAATTTTAATAATTTTAATCCATCCATCCGTTCTCTACCGCACCTGTTCAAGAAGTCGCATTCATGGTAAGGAGTATTTTATTTATTATTGGTTAGCTTCAGAATAACAATGTTTTTAAAAAGAATGAGAGACTTATTATACTCTAAAAATGTTGGTCTTACTTAAAAATGCACGCATTTAGTTGTATTCAGTGTTAAAAAATATTATATGGCTCTCACGGAAATACATTTTAAAATATTTGGCTTTCATGGCTCTCTCAGCCAAAAAGGTTCTCGACCCCTGTTCTATCATAACAACAACAAGACTGCATATTGTTCAATGCTTCTTTTGGACTGCTTTTGTTTGTGTGCACGCGCTCCAACGCGTATGTGCTGATGAGACAGTAAACACCAATCATTTTTATTCAGGCCGGTGAAAAATGTTACTACACAAACTTGGTAATTGTAAATAATATAGACCGTTTTAACACAAATATGTTCTGTTAAACCACTAATGGCAACATAAGCTAGCCAATGGTGTTCTTGTTATGTTTTGCTTTGAAAAATGTGACTGCGAGCAAGTTGCAAACAGCAACTTTAATCCTAAAAAATCTTTACTGAGGCTATAAGCCAAATTAATGTTAAATTTTCACCAAACGAGATGGCGCCCTCTAGTGGCCTTTAGTGACTGCATGTTCTTAATGCAGATGAAATAATATACTTTAATTGTAATATGGACAATAATATACATCCCGATAACGACATATATCACAATATAGTATTTTTTACATCTTATCAATAAATCAATTTGTATAGCGCTTAATCACAAATGTATGTATATGTATATATATATATATATATATATATATATATATATATATATATATATGTATGTATATGTATATATATATGTATGCATATGTATCTGTATATATATATATATATATATATATATATTTATATATATATATGTATGTATGTATATGTATATATATATGTATGCATATGTATATGTATATATATATATATATATATATATGTATGTATGTATGTATGTATATATATATGTATATATATATATGTATATATATATATACACACATTTTATATATATATATAATGTGTGTGTATTTTTTTAAATATAAAAAGAACAAACACATTTACATTTTAGGATCAGCAAGATCCTCTTTGCTCTTGTGATCCCTTCTGTTCTTGATATTTCCCTCTCGTTTTGGTGTGTGTTTTGTCTTTTGGATCAGGCCCCTTTGGAACTGCGCAACAAAGGAGCCATGCATGGCGCACTTGTATGTGGGCAACATGTATTATTTATTGCTCTTTATTTTTGTCCTTCGTTGTTTTACCTTTTGTAGCTGTAATAGAAATAGATCCTCTGTAGTGGCAGCTGGTTGCATTAACTCTCTGGTTCTTTAATGTTTTTTATGTCCTTTGTGAAATTTAATGTTTCTCTCTTTGTTTTCATAACAAGATGGCGCCGCGGATGGCCGCCACGGTACTGTGCTCCCTCGTAGTTGTTGCAGGTTTTTTTTTTTGCTTCTTCCTTTGAACACTGAGAGCACAGTCTACCAAGTCACATTTCTTGTGTGTTAAAACATATTTGGCAAATAAATCTGAATCTTATGAATTCAGAGATGGCATTTGTACTGTCTTGGTGTCTGAAGAACTGCTTGTCATAGATTGTGTCAGGCTCGTTTAGTTTTGAGGTAACTAAGGTTAGGTAAGGTAATTTTGCCAGTTTTGAACACTGTCTCTGTACTGTTCCTCTTTGTCGTCTTTTCAAGTGATAGAAAATAATAGACATGTTCAAGTCGCCAGTAACGACTCGTTGGCGGCATGTTTTACAGATTAACGTTGTTTGGTTGGTGCCTGACTTTTTTAAATCCAAACAAAGAAGTTCCCTCCTCCCTCTTTTTGGTAAAAAAAATATCTTGTGGTTTTGTTGGTTTAGCTTCCATTTTGCTCTCGCTGTTGTTGACATCCATGCTCCCACTGGCTCTTGCCGTAAAGTTCTTTCAAATTACATTAAAATGCTACCGCAAAGTAGCCGCAGCCCAGACGTTAAAATTACAGTATAAACAGTAGAGAATTAAATTGTACGACAGACATTTTTATGTCATACTCTGATATTTATCATTATATTGCACAGCACTAATTGTATTCATGTATTTTATATATTTGTAGGGGAATGAACGTGTAGCAGATGACAGTCCTGCGATGTCGGGAGGGGAACACGCCAGGTGGAAACATGAGCTGGTTTGTCTTCGTCCAATATAAGTCATATACTGTGTTTACAGGTGCCCCTTGGTTTACGATGTTTCACGGTTACAAACGCGCTCAATAAATTGATTAAAAGCGTAATTCTGGTCCGTAAACACCAGACTTGCTTGAAAATGAGTTACAGCTCGTGCACGCCACAGAAACATATATTACGTACTTAAAAATGGCCACACCTGTCTGAACTGCCATTATTCATGATAAAGATAAGCTATTTTAATGTCTACGAGGAGGTGGTCATCAACATTCTCTTCAATGCAAAATCAAAACAGGCTGTAGCTGCGCCGAATCAGCATCAAACTCAATTGTGCTCTCTACACTTAATTCATTTATAATAATTCATACATCTTAATTAATATATTTGAGTTTCTTATAAAGATGACTGCTGACATTGTGAAAGCTTATTATGAAGGAAGAATGCCAGCCATTAATTTTGGGGGGCACTTTATTAACAACTAGCTTCGTTTCCCCATCAGTCTTCAAAAGGTTAAGGAGAAACAACCCAATTCCGGCCTTAACAATAACAGCACTGAACAAAATAATGGTCTCAGAAAAGTAGCTTACATTATGTTCACTCCCAATAGGCATCAGTGATGGATATTTTTTAAATTACGGTACGGTTTCATTTTAGTTTTGTCTTTTTATTACATTATTGCATGTCCTCCATGTGTCCTGTGTACAGTGTGAGTGACTTAAGTGTTGATTTAGCTGTAATTAAAATATTCCACTTACACTTGAAGTCGACTTACTGTACATCACAGTCTAGGGACGGAACTCGTTCACACCACGAGGACTACCTGTATATACTTTTCTGTTTGTATTAGAAAATGTTATTATTAAACAATCAATGTATAATTTTGGAGAAAAGTGCATTAAAGTATGTTATTACTGTAAATGCTATATTTACATTGTAGTTGGGGCCATACTTGCCAACCTTGAGGCCTCAGAATTAGGGAGCTATTCAAAAGGCCCGCTGGGGGGGTGTGTATATATATATATATATATATATATATATATATATATATATATATATATGTATATATGTAAAATAAATACTTGAATTTCTTTTAAAATTTCAGTGAAATACAGCTATATATATAGCTGAAAATCACTGAAATTCAAGTATTTCTTTTATTATATATATATATATATATATATATATATATATATATATATATATATATATATATATATATATATACATATATATATAATAAAAGAAATACTTAAATTTTCACTGACAGCAGCCACAAAATTACTTTACAAGAGAAGTGTAAATACAAATTACATACTTTGTCCGTGTTTCTGCTTGTGCTTTCATCACACATCAGACCAAAGGGTTGGTTTTGGCACAGTTCGATCGCTTCCTTGTCCAATTCTGGGGCAATGACACCTATCAAATACACAGTAATGAAAACACAGTTGTTCTACTAACTGTACTGTACTTGCTGCTTACTTAAAAAAAAAAAAATCTGTTCGTTGTCATGTCTTTCATAATGATTGAACGATAGGCAAAATTCCCCAAAAAGTGCAGTTGCCCTTTAATTTGAACATTTACAGTATTTTCAAAAATACGTTTTTTTAAATAAACACACTTTACCACTGAGAGAGCTAGTATTTTAGTTGTAATTAATTGACTGACTAAATGTGATGTTTGTGTCAGGAGCAGTTGAAGCTAATGCACCAGGCCCAGATTGAAACAATGGAGGCTCAGGTCATCTCCCTCAGGTCACTTTTTCTTCTTCTTTCAACTTTGAGACATCTCCTTCCAGCCTTACCTGCTTTCCCCTCCATTGCTTCCATCGCCAGAAGGGACCTGTCGCTCAGCCAGAAGGAGTGTGAGGATGTGACTGCTCGCCTCAGACGCAGCGAGAAGGAGGCGGTGGATGCTCAGCGAAATCTCGGGGCGCCCCGCGTGGCCGGCTTGTGTTTGAAGTGCGCGCAGCAGGAGGCGCTGTTGGCCGGGGCACCTACCAACGCGCACGTCCAGGCTCTGGATAGACTTACCAAGTACGTGGAGGAAGTCAAGGAAATAATGCATGTTTTCTGTGATTACATGCGTGCTTGCTCGCAGGGAGCGCGACGAGCTGCTGGTGGCTCTGAGCGCCACGCGGGCCGCTCGGCTGGAAGTGCAGCACAGGGAGTGGTCGGCGTGTCTGCAGGTCAAACACGCCGTGGAGATAGCAGAGGAAGCCAACCTGCACAAAGCTGAGGTCAGATTGTTTGCTATTCTCAACCGCGACTCGTCCAAATCTGCATACTGACTTGTTGTGTGTGGCCGTGCAGGTGGAGGTGCAGTGCCAGCAGCTGTCGCGGGAATTGGCTCGGCAGACAGCGCAGCGAGAGCGAGACGCACAGGCCTCGCAGGACAGACTGGCCGAGGCCCGAGAGGAGGGACGCAACGAGGGGTGCAGGCAGAAAGAGGAGCTGGCAAATACAGTAAAGGAAACTTGCAGACACATTAATATAACATCTTACTACACTCACAGGAACATTATTATTATTACGTTGATTATTGTTCCACCTGCACTTGCTATTCCATCAGGTACAAGATTATCAGGCAACTCATATGTTTTAGGTGGCCTGGTTGTCCCAGCGTGCAGCAGACCTGGAGGGCGAGCTGGGCAGACTTCATGCGGACAAGAGCTCACTGACCAGTCAGCTAGAAGTTGCACACAGCAAACTTACGAGTGTGGAAAAAGACAACAGCAAGGTACAGTCACATGTTTTTTTTTTTAACCTGTCCTCTACAGCAGCATGGGCAAATAATATTGTTGATTTTAACTACGTTTACACTGCAGGCCAAAGTGGCCCAAATCGGACTTTCTTTTAAATCTGATTTTTTTCAAGCTGACTGTTTACACTGCAAATAAAATGTGATTTTAATCAGACTCCAGTGTAAACATGCGCATGGCCCAATGTGGCCTTAATGTGGCCTTAACGTCATATGCATGCGCAGTTTGATAAAGTGAAAACAAAGGAAGTTGACCGGATTCCATAAATGAACAAGGAATTCGCTACTACTACTACAAAATAAAATAAAAGTTGCCACCATAGATGTGGTCGCCACACCATAAAAATGAGTGTTTTTTACGTAAAAAATAAATTACAGTAATATAATGTATGAGATATACTGTATATATATATATATATATATATATCTAATATATATATCTATCTAATATATATATATATATATATATATATATATATATATATATATATATATATATATATATATATATATATATATATATATATATATATATATATATATACATACATATACATACATAGAGTGTAATATTTGGAAGAGTTCTAATATTTTTATGGCTGTTTAAGTAGAGGAGACACGGACATCAGGATTAGCTTTATTTTTGAACTCACATGTAAGCAAATAGGCCGCAGCGTCAATTCCGGTCCTTCAACAAACACTATTTCTTCGGAATCAAAATATATATTCATATATTACATATAGCCTATTATTTGCGCAATATTGACTAGTGATGCACATAAAATTTGGCCATCAAAAATAGACTTTGCTCACCTAAACCGGATGTTTAGATGAAGTATCCACTTCGTCTTTCCCCGTGCACACGAATGATGTAGCTCGCCCAAAGCTAACAAAAAAGTCACATTTAGGTCACATTGCCGTTTAGACTGAAGTCACATTTGAAAAGATCGGATTACAAACTTGATTTGGACAACCTCCTGATGTGGCCTGAATCTGATGCGAAAAGTTCAGATTTGAAGCACTTTGGAGCATTTAGACAGGCAAAAAAATCTTGATTTGGTCTGCAGTGTAAACAGGGTTTTAGATGCCTGTGTCTGACGATACTTTACAAAAGAAAACTGTGGGATATTTCTCATGTTGCCTTATTTGTATTTAACTTTATTCAATGTTTGGATATATTTAGTATTTGGTGCAACTGGACCAGAGCAGGAGGGCATATAAAGAAGAAAAAAAGAAAACTGGGTGGGATTGTGGAGACAAAAGGGGGAAAGAATAAATTGATTAACGTGGACCCCGACTTAAACAAGTTGAAAAACTTACTCGGGTGTTACCATTTAAGGGTCAATTGTACGGAATATGTACTGTACTGTGCAATCTACTAATAAAGTCTCAACCAATCAAAAAAAAAAAAGACACAGAGACAACAAAACAACAACATCAGAACTACATCAGCAGATACAATATATACAAATATGATGCCCGTATTAAGAAAAACAGATTAGTGAAGTAGAAAGTAATAACACAGTCTTAACAATGAATATTTTTACACCACAATTGAAACAATATAAAACTGACAGTAATAACAATATTGATAATGAATAATATGTACCTCTATTATCACCATTACATATATTAATTGAATAATTGGATTATAAAGAGAAACAAAAGGAGGGGGGGATCACCTGGTTTTTAATGCTAAATAAATAACTGCTTTGGTTCACAACATCCTTACGGTGTGCTGTCTTAGCTGTATTACCCCATATGTCCACTAGATGGCAGCACAACATCTCTTTTTGTGTAATAAGGCTGTGGCAAAAAGGCCTTATTTCCCCTTCTGTTGATTCATTTAGTAAAATGAAGACATGGATAATGATATAAGGTAATTTAAGTGAGCAAAACGTTTTTGGGATAGTTTAACATTTTCTAAATTGAAATTCATGCATGTGCAATAGAGGTAGGGGGGAATTTTGTATTTTTTTTAGATGCATTGCATTTTGGACATGGACGATCATTAAATCGATTAGTAAACTTGATTGATTGATTTACTTATTCTTAATAAAGTAATGCAGACAGTTAAAAAATTAGGCTGACTGCAGCGAGCCACCACTTATGTTCCAGTTTTGCACCCATTTCCATTAATTTAGTAAATGTGAGGATTAATTGAACTGTTTCCTTTTACAATTGCGCTCTTTTTTTAAAGTTGCATGTGATAAACGCTTATTTAGTGAAACAAAAAAAAAAAGTAAAACTGCATCAATGTACATGAATTAAAAATGCATCAAAAATCTATTTTAAATCGAATCGTAGCTCCGTAATCGTAATTGAATCCTGAGGTGCCCAAAGATTCCCACCTCTAATGTGCAACCTAAGTAGCAACAAATTCTAGAAATGTATTTTAACCTGAAAGAAGACTTAAGGATATTACGGCATACATGATCAGTTTATTCCAGCACAGACCGTTGCAGCCTTTAAGCAGCAAATGATGACTTAAATTAGTTTTTAATTGTGAACCGCTTGTAGGTTTGTGCGGACGTGCTGTGTCAGCTCAGCGCTGCTCGACTCAAAAAGGAGGAGGCTGAGCAAGAACTCCAAGACCTCCAATCCAAAATGAGCAGGCAGTTGGAAAAATCTACACAGGTAAAAATCTGCCATTAATTATAATGATTTTAGAGCACTTTATTAATAATTCAACATGGAATGAGACAAGGTATTTATCTGATGTTGCAAGATTTCACAGGTTTTGTATAAACTGGAACTTCCTAAATGTTCTTAACAGGTTATTTAATGTTAATGCTTGCACCGCTCAGCTCGTTCTGTCCTCACGTCTCCTTCCTTCCTCTCCCCATTCGTCTCGGCGGGACAGGAAGTGGAAAAGCTGAGCTCAGAGCTGGTTGGCTGTCGGCAGCGTCTGGAGGCGGTCCAAAAGGACGGGAGCCAATGGCAGGCCGAAGCCCTGAGCCTGGCGGAACAGCTGGCAAACGCCCAGCGCCAACTGCACCTCACCAGGTAGTACCTAATCCTATTATGCATGCCAACACACTCGCAGCGCGCCCCTCTGCCCAAGCTCAGCTTGGCTCAGGCCGGTCCGGTCCAGTTCAAACCAGCACACCAACTGTACAGCACCAGGTAGCCGCTAATCCTATTAAACCAACCACACACACATAAACACACATGGGCACTGCTGTCCCTTGGTCTTGGGACCAACTGGACCCCACCAGGTCACCTATAATCCTGTTAGGCATGCCACAACATAATACACACACACACACACACACACACACACACACACACACACACACACACACACACACACACACACACACACACACACACACACACACACTTTAGCTGCTCTGTGGCACCAGGCCGATGCCCGGCGCCAACAGAGCCAAACTGGTACTTGAGCCTTTCTCCTGTCCCTGGCGTGTACACACGCACACACACACACACACACACACACACACACACACACACACACACACACACACACACACACACACACACATACGCACAAGCAGGACAATGTGGCCTTTCTGCCCCCCTACCAGCGTTCTCCCTACAGGCGCTACCGGCTCCCCTCTCATGTCCATCTCATACATCCTTTCTGTCCAAGTGTTTATCCATCTTGCGTCTAAATCCTCTGCTGCGTCCCTCCTGTCATCTTCTGACCGGTGCTGACCCCACCGACCGCCCTCCCCATGCCCACACCTACCCGTGCCAACGCACCGGTGCGCGCCGTCACCCGCGCCGCCCACAGCCGGGGTGTTTGAGATGGTCACAGATGTGGCGGCGGAGCCCTACGGTGCTTCAGGGTGTGTGTGTGTGTGTGTGTGTGTGTGTGTGTGTGTGTGTGTGTGTGTGTGTGTGTGTGTGTGTGTGTGTGTGTGCCCCTCTCTGATGCATGTTTTAGTGTGTTTGTCTGTCAGCTGGCCAGCGCTAACACTCTGGCTGCATGGCGAGCTGTCATGTGTGTCTGAGTGAATTTTCTAACCAGTTGTGCAGAACCATACAGAGACGCTGAGCTGGACAAGAGAAGTCACTGGCCTAAAGTGGTTTTATCGCTCTGCAGATGCACGATTGATGTTTGACAGCTGTTAACTTGGCTGAGATTGCGACCATCCATCCATCCATTTTCTACCGCTTATTCCCTTCGGGGTCGCGGGGGGCGCTGGAGCCTATCTCAGCTACAATTGGGCAGAAGGCGGGGTACACCCTGGACAAGTCGCCACCTCATCACAGGGCCAACACAGATAGACAGACAACATTCACACTCACATTCACACACTAGGGCCAATTTAGTGTTGCCAATCAACCTATCCCCAGGTGCATGTTTTTGGAGGTGGGAATTACATTTCTGGTTATTAGCATTGAAAAGCCACTTCTGATTTCTTTACCTTGACGAGAAGGTTATTTTATTACTGGCCGGCGGTCTGTATTACGCTAGAACTTTGAACTTGAAGCTTGAGTGGCCCATCAATCCCAAATCCTGCAAGAGTTCACACTTCTTAGGTTGTGAGACTTCAGGTCCAATCGTTGACGAGACCACATTTTTGGAAAGCCAAAGACCAGGGGCCTCATTTAATAAGAGTTGTGTGGATTTCCTACTAAAATTGGTAATTGTTCAAATTCCTAAAACAGCGTATGCAAGAAAAAATCCAGATGTATTAAATAGTGTGCGCGCACACTAATCCTAACACATTTATTTGACTCCGTTTACATCCATCCATCCATTTTCTACCGCTTATTCCCTTTGGGGTCGCGGGGGGCGCTGGAGCCTATCTCAGCTACAATCGGGCGGAAGGCGGGGTACACCCTGGACAAGTCGCCACCTCATCGCAGGGCCAACACAGATAGACAGACAACATTCACACTCACATCCACACACTAGGGCCAATTTAGTGTTGCCAATCAACTTATCCCCAGGTGCATGTCTTTGGAAGTGGGAGGAAGCCGGAGTACCCGGAGGGAACCCACGCAGTCACGGGGAGGACATGCAAAACTCCACACAGAAAGATCCCGAGCTCGGGATTGAACCCAAGACTACTCAGGACCTTCGTATTGGACACCAAATCGGATTTTTTTTTGCGCTCAATTGAAACGGCTTGGATATTATTTTTCCAGTCTCAACTCTCCAAAGTGCTTCAGATCTGATATTTTCACATCAGATTTGGGCCACATCAGGAGGTAGTCCAAATCCAATTGGAGTCTGATCTTTTCAAACGTGACTACAGTCTAAAAGGCAATGCTACCTGTTTGCTACTTTTACCTCATTTTTGATCAAAGTATGTCATTTGTGTGTGCGGCACGATCACTTTCCATTTTTGCAATTATCTTCTTCCTCCTCCTGCAGTTGTTTTCCGTCATCTGCCTACTTCCCTACACAACAGCCAGGGCAAAAACCAACTAACACGCTGATCTGTGGCGTCCATGTTTTCTGGTGTAGTAGCGACTTCCTTGTTCATTAACGGGATCTGATCAACTTCCTTTGTTTTCACTTTCTCGAACTGCGCATGCAAGTGAAGTTGAGGCTACATTGGGGCCTGTGCGTGTTTATACTGGATTTTGATAAAGATCTATTTTTACTTATAATCTAAATAGTTAGCTGTAAAAAAATCAGATTTGGTCCATGTTGGCCTGCAGTGTAAACATAGTCTTGTTACACCCCAGTCCACGTGGAATTGATCACAGATGTTCGCTTGGCTGGGCATGCATGTTAATCAAAAAATGTTATTGCTTTATTGAAAGGTTTATTTACATTGTTATTAAACAGTTGAGTATCTAATGATTACATGTGCGCTTAATTTGGCCACAGTTATTATTTCAACTATTCGACATTATTATTGTCAAATGCTGACAATTGTGTCTATGCGGACAATTGTATGCTTTTGATTATATGCAATGCAGATCTGCAGGACATGGGCATTAAAATTGTTTGAAGCTGTATTAAAAAGGCCTAGAAAAACGTTAACGGTTAAATTCGATTTGCAGAAACCCTGGTGTATATATTTACTGAATGGTTTGACCATGAAGGTTCTACGGAATTATTTATTTATTCGTGGTTGTGATGTGCTAAGGTGTAGAACTGCACTGCATTTATGCTTAGGCTTGTTTAAAATATTTTGGATGAGATTTATATGTCTCAATATCAGTGTCAATCAAGACCGAACATTATTGGACAGAAATATGGATGATACAGCTCTCTTGCGTTGGATCTCATTAGGCTTTGCAGACGTACCTAATGAAATGGCCATAGTTAGATTTCATGCTGCAATAGACAACTTCTTTTTTGTCCCCCGTCATGCTGTTCTCTACTAATTTGAACGTCTACACGTTCCTGCTGTTCCAGCTCGGTGTCTCTTTCTGTCCATCTGCAGGCCTTCAGGGGTCACACGGAGCTGCGTGACGAGACTGATGAGGGTCTTTGCAGGCGTCGTGGTGGTCTGCTGTGTGTTTGTGGTTGTGTTGTATAACGGTGTGTACATCACAGAGCTCCCTGTTTGACCCAACCGATCGAGGAAACGGAACTCTTTGATTCCCCCTCTGCCGCTTGCTCGCTCTCCTCTTTCATTCTGTCCGCCTCGTGGCACAAGTGATCAGAGCTCGCCTTCAAACGGAGGACTCGTGATGCAAAGACCGCCTGTTTGATTTTCTGTCTGCTTTCACTTTCTGATTAATACCTGAAATAAATAGCACAACAGCGGCTTTGCCATTATTTACGCTGATATGCACATCAGTTGTGGAACCACATGCCCATACACACGCACACACACAAATAGACATGCACATGCAATCGGGGATCCCATGGCGGCTGGTGAGCTGCACTGCTCTCCAGGATTGGATCATCAGCCAGCTGTGAGTTGGACAGCCCAGGATCTGTCCTAATCCCCGTCACTCTGTTCACACACGCACACAAACACGCACGCGCACACACACGCACACACTTTGCAGCCCCAGCCCAGCAAAGGGGCTTTACCAAGTTTGTATTATTTGTTTGCTCCTTTCTTTTTCACTTTCCCCGTCTTCTGTCCTCGTCCTTTTCATCCCACCGCCGTTCTTTCTTCTCCTTCTCCTTCCCGTGATGTAATCAGGGCTCCCAAAGGCCAACCAGTGTGAAATGGGGCCCTGATCTCAAGCCAGGCAAGTGTGTGTTTGTTTGCTTGATGAGAATGTGTCCGCCTGATCTGTTTTTGGACAAGTCCAACGTTTGCAAGGCCCCCCAACCTCCCCAAATCTCCATGAAATCAAAAATCTGTAATCATGATGTTTGCTGAGAGATGAAATAAAACCAGGAAAGTTTGCTTGAGGACACTTTGTCCCTTTAAACATAGACAAAGAAACAGTCTTTATGTGGCTGAATGATAAATGTTTCAACAAAAGACTGTTTCGTTGTGTGATAAAGCTAACAAAATGTACTTATATTTTAAGTAAAATATTTGCGCTCAGGAAACACATTTTAGAAATCTTTTTTTTTTTAAGTGCTTTTTTGCCAGTTCTTTAATGACACGGTTAGCCCAAGTAATACCCTTCCCAGGCTCTAATTGGGGTAAAGTGTTGTTTTACAGCCCCACAAGCATAAACAGGATTAGCCCACTGTATAGAGGCCAGATTTTGTCAAATTGTATACATTTTGTAAAAAAAAAAGAAAAGAAAAAATACATTCTCATATGAAATATGCAATTAGCAAATAGTATATAGACTTTGCGTAGTTCCTGTTTTCGTATTCATTTTTAAAATTTACCGTACCTTGTTGTCTGTGAATGTTTTTTAGTTCAGTTTATTAATTTATACAGCACACTTAAACAACCCTAGTTGACCAAAAGGCTGTACAGACATAAAGCACATGAAAAATAGTGAAAAGTGTACATGTAACACCGCAGGATAAATAAAATATTAGAATAGCAATTGTATGTTTTTAAAGAAGCGCGAAAACAATCCAACATAAAATTACTGAAATAAATAAATATATTACATTTGGGCTGTCAAAAATAACAGGTTAAATCATGTGATTAAGTACAAAAATATTGCATTAATTTTTTTAATTCACTTATTAATAACACTATTTAGTTTGACTGTACAATCATTTACCTTTATCTTTATCGCGGATGGTTGCCAGAAAGGTGGCACGACCTGTTATGGCATTGATTAGGTTAATGACCATGGAACAGTGAAGAAATGTGACGAAATTAGGGTTGTCCCCATACCGTACCAGAATGTATTTTGATATTTTTTGATTATTTTCAAAATAAAGGGGACCACAAAAATATGTCATTATTGGCTTTATTTGAACAGAAAATCTTATTATACATATGTTTCTTATTGCAATCAAGGAAGAATTTTGGCATTAAATAAAATAGTGAATCTACTAGACCACTTGTCTTTTAATAGTAAGTAAGCAAACAAAGGCTCCTAGCTTGGCTAGTGACGTATGCAGTAACATATTGTGTCATTTCACATTCTATTATTCTGTCAAAATTATGAAGGACAAGCAAGAGAAATTGATTATTAATTTACTGTTAATATCTGCTTACTTTCCGTTTTAACATTTTTTTATCTACACTTCTGTTAAAATTTAATAATCACTTATTCTTCTGTTGTTTGATAGTTTACACACATTTTGGTATCAATCCAATACCAGGATCATACATTGGTCATAATTAAAATCCTCCTGTGTCCAGGAATGTATTTGCTGACTTTACAAACAATAACAAAAGAAGAGAGAGGCTCCAGCAACTCCCGCGATAGGGACAAGCCGTATAAAATGGATGGATAGATGGATTGATGGATTTTGTGATAATAAAATGTTTTGACGTAATCATTGTTGTATCGACTATGTACGGCTCTTGTACTTGGTATCGTTACAGCGCTAGCCTGTTGTTAGCGGTTTTCTATTGTATCCACTACGCTCCTACGGTGTGTAGTGAAACATGTTTAGCTATTCCTCATCCTGCAGGGAGGATACTTGTAAGAAACAGTTTATTTGTCGCCATGGCGACATGGATTAGTGATTGGATTAGTGATTTAGAAGTAGCTAAAACACTGCTGACAGCAGATGGATGTTAGCTGCTAGCTAGCTAACGGCTAACAAGAGCACAAGCTAAGCGCCTCTTGCAGATCGGCACTTCAGTGTTTATAGCTTCAACTTTATCATTAGATTTTAAGCCAAAATACGTCCATTCTACATTTTCTATCGCCACACTGTTTCTGCTTGTAAGTATTTGCCTAACATGCGCCTCTGCTCGTTTTACAAGCAATGTCACGACGTAACGACGACGCGCCTTCATGTCCAAAGAAAAAAGTACCGGTATTTTTCAAAAGCCGTATAGTACCGTTTTTAATTCAATAGTACCATGGTACTTTATTAGTACCAATATATAACGTACAACCCTAGACCAATTTTTGTCAGGGAGACCTATTATGCAAAACCAACCTTTCTTCTCTACTGGTACCTGTTTTTTGTGTATTTAGGATCTGCATAAGTCCCGAAAATCAAACCATGGAGGCATTGGAGATAATGATTAATATGTAATAAAAATATAATAAAACCATCTTGCCTTCCATTTTCTCCAAACGAGCCGTTAGGAATTTGCCTCAATTTGTGACATTTTTCCCAGTTGTGACATATGTACCCAAAGAGCTTTGCGCGAGTTCGCCATTGTAGTCAGACGCTCTATCCTCTTGTTGTGGGGCAAACTTGCTCGTATATGCACATGCATACTCCGCTGTTGTCATTTCTAAGACAAAGTAGTGTATAGTTATAACTTATATCTGTCAGTAGACTCGCTATGGAAGTGCTAAAAACTACAACATGGCTGACGGGTAGAAGACGCAGTCAAAGTGGAGGCACGTAAATAAGACCGCCCACAAAACGGCGCATCCCGAAGAGACGGTCAGAAAGTGGTTTGAAAACAGTCTGTAAAACATAATCTATGCAAAATTTTGGAGATACTTTTTCATGTTTTGTAGACCTCAAGAAAGTTTTTAAATGTAGAATAAAACAATATATAGTGACCCCTTTAGGTCACTTTAAATCAGGCATGCATGATGAAATCTTGATTAATGTGAATTCAAAAGTCTGATTGATCTGATTTAAAAAAAATAAATAAATAAAAAATAAAAAAAAATCATTTGACAGCATTAATATGAAAAAATAATATACTTTATTAAAATAAATACCGTATTTTCTGGACTATAAGACACTACTTTTTTCTTACTCTTTGGACCCTGCGGCTTATAAACCGATGAGGCTAATTTATTGATTTTGCTTTGCTAATGGCGATAATTACTTGTATTCAACAGATAGTTTTACCCTCGGCAGAGACACTGAAAAGGTGAGTTATCTTTTGTGCTATGGCGCCATCTTTTGGACGAGTTCGCTCAATGGAGGGGCTGCCGGTTTAAAATGTATTTCCTGTTTCTGCTTTAAACCGGAAGTAAAGTCGTTCATACTGTTTCTGCTCGGAAGGATTCTTCATCACTCCAAGCAACGTTTCTAAGTTTTACAATATAACTACCGGTAAAACTATTTTTACTTACTAAACCGTCCCATGTGTGATGTCTGTAGGAGTGTTTTCATGCATATTTGTACGTTCTATTGTAATGTAATCAAGCCAGCGTTGTTAGCGTTAGCATTAGCATTAGTGTCTGTGTTTTCATAAACTCACCAAAAGGTCAGCGTGGAGTTATTGAGTGTTTAGCTGATTGAAGAGCTAACTTTTGCAGCTAGGCGGTCCATGACGATGACTTCCGTTTTGTTTGATCATCCGTTTTACTGCCGTGTGACAGGGACCGTTTGGAAACAATTACGTTATGTAAATAAACATTTACAAAATCTTTTCGTACCGGTGTATATATCTGCGGCTTATGGTCCGGTGCGGCTAATATATGTAAAAATATTTATTTTAAAATTTAGTAGCGTGCGGCTTGAATACCGTTGCGTTCTACAGACCGAAATTTACGGTTGATTGATTGATTGAGAAGCTTATTGACATCTTAAAGAATTTAATCCATGTAATGTTTTAAAAAAGCAAATGGATGGCACAAAACGCCAAAAGGCTTGTTTCCATTGTGGTCCATTAAATATTCATCACATTTGATATATTCAATAATAAAAGATATATAACATGTATATAAAAAATTACGTAAAAAAATGGATAAATGATGTACATATACACAGTATACATGTCAGGTGATTTGAAAAACAATATATACAAAAAATGGGGGTGTGGGGTGTATACATTACATGACACTATGTACATGACTATGCACATGTTGACTCCAAGAGTGTGCAAAACAGAATGGGAAAATATATATACACTATAACCACATATAAACCTGTTTGATGCTTCGAAGAGTTGCTGGGGATCAATTTTGGTTCAGATCAGGTAGAGGTTCAGCTGAGCCATGATTTTATGGCAGTTTTAAAATTTATTAAGGAAGTTCGAATTTTAAGGTCTGTTGGTAGTGCATTCCACTGTGTGGTGGCAAAATAGTAAAATTCCTTTTTTTCCCATAGAGTCTTGAATTTGGGGGGACGAGGTCTGAGGAACTCCCTCTCGTGTAGTACCTGTGAGCATCACTTACTCTGGTGAAATAGTTCGGCAGGTACTTGGGGACAGTTTCTCTGAGTATTTTGAATACCAGGCACATTGCGATTTGGAGTACTCTTTCCTCAACTCTAAGCCATCCCAATTTGGTAAAGTTGGCTTGAGTTAGGTGAGTCCTGTATGGGAGGTTGAGCAGGAGTCTCACCAGCTTGTTTTGGGAAGTTTGCAGTTTTGTTTTTAGTGGCTTGGGGATACTGGTGAACCATGAGGTGCAGGCGTAGTCAAAATGACACTGTATGAGGGCACCGGCAAGGGTCTTAAGTGTATCCCTGTTGATAAACGCAGAAATCCTGACCAAAAATCTAGTTTTATTATTGATCTTGGTGATTGCTTTTAATGCCATTTTTTCACCCGAGAGAGTGTTGTCCAATATACAACCTAGGTAAATTACCTTGTCTTTGCTGGTGATTATGGTATCACCTGCTTTAATCGTAAAGCCCGGGGATTTACCTAGGTTGTGCTTGGACCCAAATAGGATGGACTCTGTTTTACCCAGGTGTAGTGACAGTTTATCGGAAAGCCAGAGACAGAGATTACATAGTTCGGTGCTGAGTGCACTTTCAACCTTCAATTTGTCCCTGTCCGAGGCCAGGATGGCAGAATCGTCTGCGAACAGGAACAAATTGCTGTTGCATCCTGATTTAATCCAGAATAACAATGGTCCCAGAATGCTCCCCTGTGGAAAACCACAGCTCACCTTGAGGGGAGAGGACACCTGTTCTCTATCCACAAGGTAAGATTTCATCCAGTTTGTGGCTGCGCTGTCAAAACCGATTGCACTCAACTTGTTTAACAGTATTGAGTGGTTAACTGTGTCGAATGCCTTTTGAAGGTCCAGCATAACCATCCCACAGTACTTTCCCATGTCTATCTCTCGGTTAATTACTAAGATACCCTGCCCAACCGGGGGTGGCCCGAGATGAATTTGAGCAGTTATGACTGCCCTTACAGGTTCGCTTGTAACAATAAATAATATCTGAATATACTGTAAATGTATAAGGATTCGCTTTATGATATTACACAATTGCCTATGCATTTGATTATTATATTGTTTTGCATAATATAAAAAATGGCAGCTCAGTCGTCAGAAGTTTACTGTAAAATGTGATTTATTCTTTACAGCAAATAACTGTTAATGGAAAAACGATGCCACTGTTTTTCCGGTAAAATTTTGGCAGTTTTTTGTTTATTTTTCTACCTTAAAATCTGCAGTCGTTGTTTTTAAGGTATATTACTGTAAATAGAAAAACGATAGCACAGTTTTTTTTTTCACACTGAAGACTTACTGATTATGCTTTACAGCGATCATGGATGGTTGAAAAATATATAAAGAGAATTCACATGTTTGAGACGTTGGGCTCAAAGCAAGACTGCAGGCTGACAAGTGTGTGTGTGAGTGTGTGTGTGTGTAGACAAAAGTTTCCCTCCAACTCCATTAAACACGTTCCGCTGCTGCTGCTCCTCCGCCCTTGAGTGCTGCATCGGATCGGCCCGGCTGCGAGGTTTGGGTGGGCGGAGAAAAGAGCGGAGCGGGTATGTGAGAGAGGGCGGAGAAGTGTAAATGAGGAAGGTGAGGCAGCAGATGCCACGTCCCCGCCAGAGGCTCGCTCAGAGCGGCGAGTGAAATCTGGGCCCCGACAAAATGTCTGCAAAGCAAACTCAGCGGGAGGCTCTTGTCCAATCACTGCCCGGAATAATAGGGCCGAGGAGGGGAGGCCAGGGCCCACATTGAACCTCAGAGCTCTTGCAGCGAGTGTACTCAGTGTTGTCGCTCCAATCTGATAGGACCCAACTACGATTCCCCTCCGGATATACTGTGCAGTGTTGTCTGTGTGTGTAGGACTGCAATCACATAGTCTGTAGGGGCCTAAAATATATATTTATCATTTATTTGGCAGTTTGAATACAGATGTAAATAAGAATACATAATAATAGGTTCTAGCAGAGTTGTGTGTACAACAATGTGTGTGTGTTTGCATGCCTTTGTGTGAATGTTAAGTGTTGATACCTTTGGGCGACACCTGTGTCTGCAGTTTGATGTGTGTGTCTCTGTGTGACAGTAGCCGACCCGTGCCAGGTATAGGGTTGTGTGTGTGCGTGCGTGCGCTCGTCTGGTCGGCAGCCATGTTGTTGGGTAGCAGATGGCACCGCGGTTGGCAGGGGAGGGGCTGCTTAGCACAACTAATCAGACAGTTACGGATAGGGCAGCTGGGAGGGCTGACGGCCAGCCCTGTGTGTGTGTATGTGTGTGTGTGCGCACCATGATGTTGACAGTGGTGGGCCCGTTGGCCTTGTGAAGACACCTTGCCGCACTGCTCTCGCCTCCTCGCTGTCGGGAGTGCTCTCACATCTTCACCTCCTTCTTCCCGTTGCCTGTCTTATTATCCTAAACTGTACGAGCACGTTGGATCATTTTTGCGTGGTAGGTGAAGAAAATACACATTGGAAGTAACCGTGAAGTAAGATCACTGAACAAATGAAAGGTCACCAAGCGTCCTGGAACAGATTTTCTTCCAATGCCAGTGTGTTACTTCAAAGTTCTCATGTCATATAGTTTTTCAATAACCACATAGTCACAATAGTCACAACATCAGTATGGCTACAGTGCATCTGGAAAGTATTCACAGGGCTTCACTTTTTCCATGTTTTGTTGTTACAGCCTCATTCCAAAATGCAATAAATATTTTTTTTGTCCTCGCAATTCAACAGACTAATGACTATGTGAAAAGTTTTTTTTGGGAAAATGTATAAAACAAATCACATGTATATAAGTATTCACAGCCTTCGCTCAATACTTTGTTAATGCACCTTTGGTAGCAATTACAGCCTCAAGTCTTTCTGCATACATTGCCACAATCTCCTAATACCTATCTTTGAGCAGTTCCACCCATTTCTCTTTGCAGCACCTCTCAAGCTCCATCAGGTTGGATGGGAAGCGTTGTTTTTTTATCCAGGATGTTTCTGTACATTGCTGCATTCACCTTTCCCTCTATCCTGTCTAGTCTCCCAGTTCCTGCCACTGAAAAGCATTCCCACAACATGCTGCCACCACCATGCTTCATTGTAGAGATGGTATTGGCCTGGTGATGAGCGGTGCCTAGTTTCCTCACGCCAAAGAGTTAAATCTTTGTCCCATCAGACCAGAGAATTTTATTTTTCATTGTCTGAGAGTCTTTCAGGTGCATTTAAGTCTGGCCACTATACCATTCAGGCATTGTTGGTGGATTGCTGCAGACATTGTTGTCCTTCTGGATGGTTCTCTCTCCACAGAGGAATGCTTTACCTTTGACATCGGGTTCTTGGTCACCTCCCTGACTAGACTAAGATAAATACAGCAATGTACAGACATCCTGGATGAAAACCAATGCTTGCCATCCAACCTGATGGAACTTGAGAGGTGCTGCAAAGAGGAATGGGCAAAACTACTCAAAGGTAGGTGTGCCAAGCATCGTATTCAAAAAGACTTGATGCTGTAATTGCTGCCAAAGGTGCATCAACAACATTTTGAGCAAATGCTGTGAATACTTATGTAAATGTTTTTTTTAATGTTTTTATTTGTATTAAATTTGCCAAACTTAAAAAAAAAAAAAACTTTTCACATTGTCATTATGGGGTGTTGTCTGTAGAATTTTGAGAACAAAAATTAATTTATTCCATTTTGGAATAAGGCTGTAACATAACATGTTGAAAAAGTGAAGCGCTGTGAATACTTTTTGGATGCACTGTATGTGAGCTGAAACTGCTAACTTACGCTCATAATTTAATAGCAACATCGTGCTGAAGAAATACAAAATGATTAAACTTACAGCTCTTAGTGCTTAGTGTTTTGAGACGTGTAGTGTAGCCAAGCCTGTCTTTTATACAACACTGGCCTCCAGGAAGTGGTGGGCTTATACATAGGAAGGTTCATCTAGGTAGAGGTGGGTCAGAGGCAGTATCATGTTTTTTTAAGGAAAGAGGTTTTTACTTTATGCAACGTTAGGCACCTCGTCCCTCAAGAGTGGAGTAAACAAGTGAGGGGGATGATAGATATTTCTCACGTTTTGTGCGCATAAACATGCTCTACTGTTTGACCATTGTTAACAATAGAGCAATTTGAATTGATGTGACCGCTAAACAGAGCCCTCATCTGTCCGTCTTTTTAGCGTTTGGTGGAGAATATATAGAATACACAGATCTCTGACTGGGAGACCTCAGGCAAGAAAGAGGCAAATCTGTCGGCTACAACTGTTCTCAGAGCAGCCAAGTGCGCCCCAGGACACTGGCCTACATAGATGCACTTCTGCTGCTCTGCCCAAAAGGACTGACAACAAACTGGCCCTCCATCCGTCCGTCCACCACCTTGTCTTGCCTCTCGTAGTGTGCGTGCTTGAGAAGTTTGCTTTAGAGGATTTTCTGCTGTTAGTCGTGGTTGGCCTGTTACCTCGTGTGTCTGGTCCGGAAGGCTCTGGACTGAGTGGAACCGCAAAAGGTAGAAAGACTAGAATGAGGTCAGGACTGGTGCTGATGGCGATAATCTGCTCGGAGAATTTACTTTCAAACTTGGCGTCATCATCACATTGAAAATTGTTGAGAGTCATGTGAAATTGGATTTCATCTGTCAAGTTTTATTGAGTTGCCGATCGATCAGCCACCAATCTGTATCGGACAATTCTCGTGAAAAAATATGTGATTGGCGATCACAAACGCCGATCCTCTCTGGTTGACAAGCAGTTAATTATGTGTCTCCATACACAGTGTGAAGACGCTCCCCTAAACTAATACCAATCACTTCCATTACGGCAAATAAACTACACAGGGTTTCTGCGGGTCATTTAAAAGCATTAAAAGTCATTAAATGGATTTTGTGAAATTTGAGGCCTAAAATGGTATTAAAAAACATTAAGTGTGATGTCCAGAGGCAATCAAAAAATTGTACGATTGCAATTGGCAACAAAAATGACAACAAACCACTTAACCCAGTTTTTCCCAATTGGGGGAAAAAAACTGCAATTCAAGATGTTTCATATTTACTGAAGTGCAATTATTGAGAGTTAATTTTATTTCCTTTTCTTTACCTATTTAGGATAATTAAGTTATTGACCTTCCAATTACAAATGATTAAAATTACTAAAGTAATGAAAAATATGGGTTTTGCGTTTAAAATGTTTACTTGCATTGTTATTACTGTATTTTTCGGCCTATAAGTCGCTCCGGAGTATAAGTCGCACCGGCCGAAAATGCATAATAAAGAAGGAAAAAAACATATAAGTCGCACTGGAGTATAAGTCGCATTTTTGGGGAAATTTATTTGATAAAACCCAACACCAAGAATAGACATTTGAAAGGCAATTTAAAATAAATAAAGAATAGTGAACAACAGGCTGAATAAGTGTACGTTATATGACTCATAAATAACCAACTGAGAATGTGCCTGGTATGTTAACGTAACATATTATGGTAAGAGTCATTCAAATAACTATAACATATAGAACATGCTATACGTTTACCAAACAATCTGTCACTCCTAATCGCTAAATCCCATGAAATCTTATACGTCTAGTCTCTTATGTGAATGAGCTAAATAATATTATTCGATATTTTACGGTAATGTGTTAATAATTTCACACATAAGTCGCTCCTGAGTATAAGTCGCACCCCCCCAAACTATTAAAAAAAACTGTGACTTATAGTCCGAAAAATGTGTCACGGTTCAATATTTTTTCGATGCAAAAAAGAGAAATTTCCAATCTTTTTTGTACTTGTAGTTCATTAGAATTATCAACACTTAAAAGTATGTTTTTTTTTAATTAAATTTAAATGTATCTGGTGCAGCTATACCTGCCCCATTTTCTGCTGTGCATACTTGGCACCATATAAAACAAAAACAGCAGCTTGTAAAAATAATAATAAAATGAAATAAATGCAGCTGATAAATCACCCTTCTTCTGTGGTGCATTCTTAGCAGCCGAGTAACAGTGAGTACAATATGGAAACTGACGTCTCTAATTGAGCTTTTGTCTTGTTGTACAAAACAGGAACTATGGTATCGGTAAAATAGGGTTGTGAAGGAATCGTGTCTGCAGTAACCCCGACATTTTCCACAACTGAAAAGGGTTTCATGTCGACAGCAATAAAAGTAGCACGGGCCACAGATGGTCCCTGTGCAACACTTTGGGAACCCCTACTGTAAAGCTATGGCCACTATAGTCTTAGTACCATAGTGTATTTGTTCTGGTCACATATGGAACGCGAGTCACGTGTTTTTTACGTCAGCACCGGAAGTAGTAAAATCAGCGTTTCACCTGGCAGGTTTTTCCTGTGTGGTAAAAGAGGGGAAAAATGGGGAAGTCCTACTTTAGATGACGCCTTGTTTTGTCATATATTACTGCCTTTGCACATGTAAATTTTTACTTTTGTATGCACAATAAATCAACACAAAACCGTACTTGGGCGCAATGTTTACGGAGTCGTGTATAGCTTCCCGTCGCAGGTGAGCAACGATGGTCACTTTTTTGCACACTCTTGGCATTCTCTCGACAAGCTTCAAGAAGTAGTTTTTACTTCACGGGTGTGCTTGAAGCTCATTGAGAGAATGCCAAGAGTATGCAAATCAGTAATCAGAGCAAAGGGTGGCTATTTTGAAGAAACTAGAATATAAAACATGTTTTTAGTTATTTCACCTCCACATGTGTTCATTCATAGTTTTGATGCCTTCAGTGACAATCTACATACATGTAGACTTTAGTTTCATCTGACCACAGAACTTTCCTCCAGAAGGTCTTTGTCTTTGTCCATGTGATGTCAGAGGAAACAAAATATGAGCTGTTTGGCCACAATACCCAGCAATATGTTTGGAGGAGAAAAGGTGAGGCCTTTAAAGGAATGGCTAAATCAGGCTAGAATTAAGGTTTTAGAATGGCCTTCCCAAAGTCCTGACTTAAACGTGTGGACAATGCTGAAGAAACAAGTCCATGTCAGAAAACCAACAAATTTAGTTTAACTGCACCAATTTTGTCAAGAGGAGTGGTCAAAAATTCAACCAGAAGCTTAATAATAAATTAATAAAAGAACCAAACTTCATAATAGTTTTTTGTGATCAACAAGTATGTGCTCCAATCACTCTATCACAAAAAAAAAAAAAGAGTTGTAGAAATTATTG
This sequence comes from Nerophis lumbriciformis, assembly GCF_033978685.3. NCBI lineage: Eukaryota > Metazoa > Chordata > Actinopteri > Syngnathiformes > Syngnathidae > Nerophis > Nerophis lumbriciformis. The sequence goes on along the minus strand of NC_084549.2, from coordinate 56,179,346 downwards.
GAAACTCAAGACAGCCATGACATTATGTTCCTTACAAGTGTAACTTTTGATCGCGACTGTATGTATACTTTTGACCCAGCATATTTGGTCACATTTTCAGTAGACCCATAATAAATTCATAAAAGAACCAAATTTCACACTCTGCACAATGCAGTCCGAAATGTACCGTTCTCCTGGCAACGTCCAAACCCAGACTCGTCCATTAGATTGCCAGATGGAAAAGCGTGATTCATCACTCCAGAGAAGGCGTCTCCACTGCTCTAGAGTCCAGTGGCGACGTGTTTTACACCACTGCATTGGACTTGGTGATGTAAGGCTTAGATGCAGCTGCTCGGCCATGGAAACCCATTCCATGAAGCTCTCTGCGTACTGTACGTGGGCTAATTAGAAGGTCACATGAAGTTTGGAGCTCTATAGCAACTGACTGTGCAGAAAGTCAGCGACCTCTTTGCACTATGCGCTTCAGCATCCGCTGACCCCTCTCTGCCAATTTACGTGGCCTACCATTTTGTGGCTGAGTTGCTGTTGTTCCCAAACTCTTCCATTTTCTTACAATAAAGCCGACAATTGACTTTGGAATATTTAGGAGCGAGGAAATTTCACGACTGGATTTGTTGCACAGGGGGCATCCTATGACAGTTCCACGCTGGAAATCACTGAGAGCGGCCCATTCTTTCACAAATGTTTAGGACACCTGATTGTCATCATTTGGATGGGGGTCAATTACTTTTGGTAATATAGTGTGTGTGTGTGTGTGTGTGTGTGTGTGTGTGTGTGTGTGTGTGTGTGTGTGTGTGTGTGTGTGTGTGTGTGTGTGTGTGTGTGTGTGTGAACCAATTTGTGTGTGTGTGTATATATGTATACATATTTATATACATGTATATATGTGAGTGTGTATATATATATTTATATATATGTGTGTGTATATATATATATATATATATATATATATATATATATATATATATATATGTATATGTATATATATTTGTGTGTATATATGTATGTATATATACATATATGTGTGTATATATATGGGTGTGTGTGTCTGTGTCTGTATCTGTATATTTGTGTGTGTATATAACATTTTTTGTTGTTGTTTTTAAAAAAACAAGAATGGTGTTATTTTTTTCCTCATTGTGCTTCTTGCAGTTTTCCCAATTTTTGTAATGTGCCTAGGGAGTCACGGACCACAGATGGCCCCTGTGGCGCACTTTGGGTACCCCAGCTGTAGAAGCTAATTGTTAATGGCCGATATAGTTTTAGTACTGTAGTATATTTGTTCATCCTATATCACATGGTTGTCTTATGTCAGCGCCGGAAGTAGTAAAATCAGATGTTCACCTGGCGGATTTTTTTTGTGTGATTAAAAAAGGGGATAGACGGGGAAGCCCTTCTTTATCTGCCACCTTGTTTTATCATATAAAACTGCCTTTGCACATGTCACTGTTTACTTTAGTATATATAAATCAACACAAAATCTGTACTTTAGAGCAATGTTAACGGACTATAGTATTTGGCATTAGCTTCCCGTGGCAGTTGAGCAATAATTGTCGTGGTTTAGGGAGGAGAAGCTTGATGTTGGATGCTAGAAAATGGCTGATTTGTTGCAACAGTCGCCTTAATGCATTGTTGTAGCTCGATGATTTTTGTATACGTCATTCCATGTGCGTTTGCGAGAAGAGCGGGTGAAGCGTGCCTCCATGCTCGGGAGGTGTTTGGGGAGAGGGAGAGACGTGCGGGCGTGTTGAGTTAAAATGCATGGCTGTTTGCAAGTCTGTTGGTCAGTCTTCCGGTGGGAGTGTCACTGATGTCAAATTAATACATATTTATATATAATATTTTTGCGATCAACTCGTAGCGTCCTAAAAATCAACTGGTCGATTGCGATCGACGGGTTGGCGACCCCTGGTCTAATTTTGTATGAACAGACAATTGTATGTCTTTTATTATATATTTTACGTACATATGTATTCACAGCCTTTGTTCAATACTTTGTTAATGCACCTTTAGCAGCAATTACAGCCTCAAGTATTTTGGAATACCATGCCAGAAGCTTGGCACACCTATCTTTGGGCATGTTCGCCTAGTCCTCTTTGCAGCACCTCTCAAGCTCCATCAGGTTGGATAGAAAACGTCTGTGCATAAACATTTTTCAGATCTCTCCAGAGATGTTCAATGGGATTCGAGTCTGGGCTATGGCTGGGCCACTCAAGGACATTTACAGAGTTGTCCTGAAGCCATTCCTTTAGGGTCGTTGTCCTGCGGAAAGATGAACCGTTTCCCCAGTCCGAGTTCAAGAACGCTCTGTAACAGGTTTTCACCCATGATGTCTCTGTACATTGCTGCATTCATCTTTCCCTCTATGCTAAATAGTCTTCTAGTTCCTGCCGCTGAAAAACATCCCCTCAGCATGATGCTGCCACCACCATGCTTCACTATCGGGATGGTGCCTGAGTTAAATCTTTGTTTCATCAGACCAGATAATTTTGTTTCTCATTGTATGAGAGTCTTTCAGGTGCATTTTGGCTTCTGTCTGGCCACTCCAGCATACAGGCCTGATTGGTAGATTGCTGTAGAGATGCTTGTCTTTCTGGAAGGTTCTCCCCACTCCACAGAAGAATGTTGTAGCTCTGACAGAGTGACCATCGGGTTCTTGGTCACCTCCCTGACTAGGGTCCTTCAATCCCAATCGCTCAGTTTAGACTGCTGGCCAGCTCTAGGAAGAGCCCTGGCGGTTTCAAACTTCTTCCATTTATGGATGATGGAGGCCACTGTGCTCATTTGGACTTTCAAGGCAGCAGATATTATTCTATACCCTTCTTCAGATTTGTGCCTCGAGAGTAATCCTACAGACAATTCTTTCTACTTCATTCTTGCGCCTTTCCAAATCATATCCAATAAACTGAGTTTACCACAGGTGGACTCCAATTAAGCTGTCGGAAGATTTCAAGGATGATCAGTAGAAACAGGATGCCGCTGAGCACCTTTTTGAGCTTCATGGCAAAGGCTGTGAATACTTATGTACATGTGATTTCTTAGTTTTAAATTTTTTATAAATTGGCAAAAAAATCTGGAATTTTTTTTTTTCACATTGTGATTATGATGGGATATTGTGTGTAGAATTTTGATGACAAAAATGAATTTATTTCATTTTGGATTAGGACTGTAACATAACAAAATGTGGAAAAAGTGAAGTGCATTGACTACTTTCCGGATGCACTATATTTTCAAAATCAGCAGATTGTTGTAAAACTGTCATGCACCAATAATGACTTTGTATCTGAGAATACATACGGGCCAACACATATGCACATCACTTTAGCGTAGGGGTTTTTACATGTACGGTATGTGGGATTTTATGCATTTTTAGTAGGGGAATGACGGTGTCAAAACATGCAGTTTCCACGCATTACACAAGAAGCGGGAAGTACGGTTGCCTTGCCATATAGACGTGCATCTACTCGGTAAACAAATACAGTGCACACCAGTTTTTGGCTAGTGATCATGCCAAGGAGAAGCCAGAGCTTGATAACCCGCTTATATCTGTCTTTGGGAAAACTTCCCGGTGAAATACGTAAGCGGTCAACACGAGGCTGAGACGAAGGCAATGTGATGCCTGTGTTCAGTAAAGATAGGAAACAAGCTGGACCTATTAAAACTGCGCTTCAGCCAATAAGGAACTTGCATTTCATATATGTTCGTATTTAATGACAGTAACTATTTCATATTTTGGATACAGTAGCCAAAATGAACTGAACCATGACCTTAAAAGCGGGGTGTGTATGGAGCCGTTATTATGGCACCACTATTACAATATATATTAGGGGTGCTCAAAAAAAATTTTTTTAGATCCAAATTGAGATTTTTATTTATTCCGTTTTTAAATTGATTCAAAATTTTAGAGGTCGATTAAAAAATAAATATATATATATATATTTCTTAAAAATGTTTTTCCATTAAATACATTTTTGGAATAAAACATTAAACAATTATCATTTATCTTATTATTATTATTATTATTGATACTGTTGCTTTTTTTAAATAAATGCTAAAAATTTTTAGTATTGTATCTAATATTGTAATTGTATGTCTTCTCAGTTGCTTTATACATTTCTATCCTAAGTATTGTAAAACTGGAATTGAGTTGGAGTTGGGGTTGGTCTCATTTTTTTTATTAGACTGAATAACATTCTGTAATTTTTGTAAATAAATTTTTGAAAATAAAATTTTTGGCCAACACTGTGCATATAAGTCGTACGTCAGCAGCCAAGGGGAACTTTTGTAACCTGTTCTGAAAAGGTTGTGTTATCATTTATAAACCAAATAATAAATTACGAGAATCCTGCTGAATTGAAAATCAGTTCTGAATCGAATGGTCACTCAAGTAATTGAATCGTGAGGTGCACAAAGAGCCCCACCTCTAGTATATATATGGTTGTTTGTTCCCAAAAGCATGTTGACATGCTTATGTTTGGTCCTAATGTGTTTTCGGACCACCGCTGACCTTGGTGGAACTAAGGAGGGAGCAATACAGGTCCTTGAAGAAGAAATGAGGTTCGAGCCGCCGCCCGTAAACAAAGTTGACTTGCCGACAGATGGATTGAATGACAGAGTGCCAACTCGAGCCAGGAAACGGGGCCTGGCAGCGCCGCGTCGCACAGCGATAGAAGGAAGGAGGGAGGGATGGAGGGATAAAGAGAGGGAGGCGGGCGTTGAGGAGGCCAACAGGAGAGGAGGTGTGAACAGGTGCATGGCCGCTGAAGGAAGAACCAGCAGATGGAGAGAGACACAGCCAGTTTAGTTACAGGAAAAAATGGTGGGAGGGAGCGACGAAGAGGAGGCAGGGATGGAAAGAGCAGAGGAGGAGGATGGAAAGGAAGAAGAGACAGACAGACAGATGAACGGTGTGTGCGCTACATCAGGCCTGCCTCTGCGTGTCATATGTTTGTTTCATGGGTTTGAGCGGCGTGACCTCCAGGCGTCGCACAAAACAATTTGTCACACGCGGCGTCAATAAATGATGTTCAATATGTCTTTATTTCATTCTCTTTGCAGCGTTGTCTTTTCATGTCGCTGGCAGACACCAGCGAATGTTTGCAGCTTGCTGTGTCGCCACTGTTGAATATTAATGCCGTCTAATTCGATACTGTCGGCCATACATCGCTGCTGGAGTAGTCCCCATCACTAATTGTGGCACCGATTGGATAAAAAATATAGCAGCTATATTCGGAAACTATAGCAGGACATCCATTACTGTAAATATTGTTTTTGATGCTACTAAAACAGTGAAGTAGAGTAAGAAAATGAACTTGGAACCCATATGTTCACAGCCCGTTTACCTCTTAGCATTGCAAGTGCATAATAAGTACGTTCGCATTAAGAAGTCCAACAAAATGCATTGACCTGTCATTAGGGCTGTGACTCTTTGGACACTGCACGATTCCATTCGATTCTTGGGGGTAACTATTCGATTCAGAATAGATTCTCGATTCAAAAATCCATTAATTTTAATAACATTAGGTGCCAGTTCTATGATTAACTACATTCTTCCATAGAATAGATAACATGTGATAAATGTTCTATATTACTTAAAAGAAAACCGGTTTTGTTTAATAAATTGCTACCCAAACATTAATCAATAAAGTCAAATAAAAATAAGGCAACAGAAGTATTCCACACTTCTCTTTTCTAAAGTAAATCTGTACAGCCGATACGGGCATCTACATCAACAATATGATTGGTCTGAGTAACTGGACAAAACAGATTACATTTTTTTTTATAATAAATAAATAAAATGTGTTTTTGATTTTTTGGAATCTGTTAAGAATCGTTACAAATACGAGTGTTTGGCGGGCGTTATGGTGTCCTGCTGTGTTCTGAACGCACTGTAAAAACACCTCTGTGTCATTTATGAGTTTACTGTACATTGATCAGTCTGTACTAAAAGAGCACAGCTTCAAGGTTCAACATGCACAATTTAATATCTTAGTTGCTCAGACAGCAATGTGTTTATATTAGTTTAGATATGAGTATGTCATCAATCGTATTCATGATAGCATTTAAGTGAGCAAGCTAACGCCAGTCTTTGAACTTATCAAAGTGGGGTTATCAATTACTATCAATTAATGCCAACTGTCAGGAGTTTTGCCGATTATCAATACATCCTTACCCCGTCAGTACCCGGAATGTTGCTCTCAACGTCTCAATAAATTGTAAGTGTGCGATATTTGAGCCTCACCACAAGGGTGGGAATCTTTGAGCATCTCACGATTCGATAATGATTACGATCCAGGAGCTACTATTCGATTAAAAGTCAATTTTTGATGCATCTATAATTTATGTATATTGATGCAGTTTTACATTTATTTTTTGTGTCACTAAATAAGCGTTTATCACTTGCAACTCTAAAAAACAGTGCATTTGTACCGTATTTTCTGGACCATAGGGCGCACCGGATTATAAGGTGCAGTAAAGGGGTTATATTATGATTTTTTTCAAAATGTAAAGCATTTCCTTGTGGCGTACATAACATGTAAGGGTGGTTCCTTGGTCAAAATGTTGCATATATTATGTTTTACAGATCATCTTCAAGTCGCTTTCTGACAGTCGCTTCAGGATGCGCCATTTTGTGGGCGGTCTTACTTACGTGGCTCACCTTTGACAGCGTCTTCTCCCCGTCATCTTTGGTGTAGCGTGCAAGGACGGGGGTTGAAGAAGTGTCAAAAAATTGAGCTAACTGTTTTAATGACATTCAGACTTTACTTAAATCAACAATGGAGCAGCATCTTCTCATCCGTGGCTCACCCGCGCAACAACGCCAGAAATGTGTCCCGTGAAAAACCGTCCGACCGGAACTCTCTAATAACTAAAGTTCCGCGGGTGAATTATGTAAACTCACTACACTTTTAGCGCTTCCATAGCGAGATATAAGTTAGAATGTTACGCTACTTTATATTAGAAATTGCAACAGTGGAGGATGAATGCCCCATAACAAGAAAATAGTTAAAAAGAAGAAGCTTGTCAACTACGCAATCGGCACGGACTACAGTGGCGGACATGTGCACAATTTCAGGACTTATGCAGATCTCAAATATACATCAGCAGGTACCAGAAGTTGGTTTTGCATAATATTGTGAAACAAAGTGCCAGATAATATGTCTGCTAATGGGTACCATTTTGCGGTCCTTATACACACACCATAGTAACACTTGTATCTCTGACTACGGTAGACGTAATGGGCTGACAATCCATCAAGAGGTGCGGCTTCAAAGTCATACTAAAACAATTTGACATACTTTTGAGTGCCGTGTGTAATGTTCTTTATTTTCAATGGAACATTTAAAGTTGTAAAGTTGGAGCGGAAGAAGATGGACATTTAAAGTTGTGGTGTGGTTTACTGGCGTCATATTGCAGTCTACATGTATCTCTTATGTGTGACTACCATCTACTGGTCACACTTATCATTACACCATATACCAAATAAAATTGCTTCGAGGTCGGTAAGCACAACCAGAATTATTCCACACCGGGCTAAAGGCGCCCTGTTGATTTTTGAGAAAATGAAAGGATTTTAAGTGCGCCTTATTGTCCAAAAAATACGGTAATAAGAAACAATGAAATGATTTCCCACATTTACTAAATTAATGAAAATGTGTGCAAATCTGGAACATAATTGCCCTAAAATAAAAGGAGCTGGTCGGATTTCTTGGTGAGGTGGCTCGCTGAGGTCAGCCACATTTTAGAACTGTCTGCATTACTCTATTTACAATAAATATATCAGTTATTGACTTATGCTAATCAATTTTATAATTGTCCATGTCCGAATTTTGATGCATCTAAAAATCGATTATTTCCCCCACCTTTGCTCACCACCCTTAATCATTGTAGTGGAATCGTGAGGGACTAACTTTGTGGTTGCAATCCTCAATTAAAAAGGAGACAAAAATAACAGGATTGCATAAATATTGCGATAAACACTAACGAATTAGGGACAGCTCTACACTGTCAAAATGTGCGCCCTTGAACTAAGTACGCAATTTACATACTGTAATATACTTATCGAAGTGTAAGTACGGAAAAGACAAACCCGGAAAAAGTGGCCGCTTAAGTCAACGTCGATATTCATGGGACAGTTTTTGTCACCATGAAATTTGATATCCAAAGTGGTCGTTTCTATGAAAAATCAGTCAGTTTGTGTTGACTTGTTGTTTTATTGTTAACTAATGATTGTCGCTCACATTTTTTGATAAAGGAGACTAGTGGTTATGGCAGAAACAATAAAAACAAATGAAGAAGAGTGGGAGGGGCAACAGGAAAGTAAGAAATGGTAATGGTCTTGATTCGAACATGCGTACACAATTACCTTGTGCTACTTAACTGGTTTACAATTCACAGCTCAACTTGTTTGAAATACAGTAGGAAGAAGTAGAGCTCATTTAATCTTAACCCTTCCCGTAGGATAAAGATATGTAACAGAAAAGTTAGCTGTTAGTAGATCGTATCGCAGTTATAAATGATAAATGATAAATGGGTTGTACTTGTATAGCGCTTTTCTACCTTCAAGGTACTCAAAGCGCTTTGACACTACTTCCACATTTACCCATTCACACACACATTCACACACTGATGGAGGGAGCTGCCATGCAAGGCGCTAACCAGCACCCATCAGGAGCAAGGGTGAAGTGTCTTGCTCAGGACACAACGGACATGACGAGGTTGGTACTAGGTGGGGATTGAACCAGGGACCCTCGGGTCGCGCACGGCCATTCTTCCACTGCGCCACGCCGTCCCAGTTATATAAATTAAGTGCCATCCATCCATCAGTCTTCTTCCGCTTATCCGAGGTCGGGTCGCGGGGGCAGCAGCCTAAGCAGGGAAGCCCAGACTTCCCTCTCCCCAGCCACTTCGTCCAGCTCTTCCCGGGGGATCCCGAGGCGTTCACAGGCCAGCCGGGAGACATAGTCTTCCGAGTGGCCTCCTACCTGTCGGACGTGCCCTAAACACCTCCCTAGGGAGGTGTTCGGGTGGCATCCTGAACAGATGCCTGAACCACCTCATCTGGCTCCTCTCAATGTGGAGGAGCAGCGGCTTTACTTTGAGCTCCCCCCGAATGGCAGAGCTTCTCACCCTATCTCTAAGGGAGAGCCCCGCCACCCGGCGGAGGAAACTCATTTCGGCCGCTTATAAGTGCATAGATGTTAATACGTAGATAAATTCATAAATTTGTAAATAATGTAAATAGGTAGTATTTAAAATATGATATATTAGGCCATGCCTTAGATCTTTGCTCAATCCGTTCCATCGGGCCGAAGAAATTGTATAGGGATGTCAGTATTGCTATAATCTTGCGTTAATGCAGTGACATCGATAGTTTGACATTTTTTTTAATGAAAAATGGTTTAAACAATTGAACTGAGTAAAGACTTACTAACTTCTTTGAGTTGGAACGACAGACTCTTATTTTTGATATAGCGTTAGTGTGGCATCTTGTAAACGTCTTGTGTCTTTGTGTGTAGTAGTTAGAAAAGTGGTAATGGGCTTCCTAAATCTTTGTACAAACAGCAGTCGGTTCAGAGGAGTCTCCTCCAAGTGGACCATCTGACTCCAATTTTTGCTTGTCCTCTAATAAAGCAGCATTTGGCGCTGCTGGCGCAGGATTTGGGCTGCACCGCGGGGCGCAGCAAACTCCAGGCCGGGACGGGCAGCCGCACCCCGCATCTAATGGCCGACAACAGCTTGAATAGTGCCCACTTAGGCAGGCCCTGCCTGCTCTCTCTTTACCCAGCAGCCACTGCACCTGGCTGCACACTCACAAACATCCCAGCTTTGGCCTTTGGCCCGCCTTCTACCCGCCACTTGTCCCAAGCTGTGTGTGTGAGTCTTTGTGCGTGTGTGTGTGTGTTTGTGTGTTTGTCCACATCAGGGTTTGCCACTGTGCCCGTTCACCAGCTCGATGGCAGCCAGATTACTGAGCAGTCATTCCTGTCCAGCCCACAAACTAGATACTTTTTGATGCTAATGACTTGTGGACCTGCTGCTTGGATTTAATGAAATCTAACAAATGAAGAAGTTCCTTTTAATGGAGGAGACTCATGTCCTTGCTTGATCTCCATCAATGGTCCAAACCAATCTAGTCTGGCGATGCTGGGATATCCTTTGTTAGGTTTTGAAGACATGTTTTCCAAAGGAAGTTATGAAAATAGTTAAGCCAATTTAAATGTTCTTGACAAGAGAAGTGCAAAATTAACTTAGAGGTCAAGTCACATATTCTAGTATTTTCACCTTGTATTGGAAGTGTGTTGACCAAAATCTAGCCTTGATGCTGCTTTTAATAAGCAAACAAAAACTTTAATGCTATTATTCTGTTTTTGTCCACCCATGCCTGTCTCCCAATAGTGTGTGTCTGCAAGAAGTGCTATTGTCCTCTATCCATCCATCCATTTTTTACCGCTTGTCCCTTTTGGGGTTGCGGGGGGTGCTAGAGCCTATCTCAGCTGCATTCGGGGGGTAGGCAGGGTACACCCTGGACAAGTCGCCACCTCATCATCTACTTTTTAAATACACACTTTACTCTGCACTTGTGTAATGTCAAATAATCATCACATACAACAATACAGCATTAAAGAGGAACTGCACTTTTTTTGGGAATTTGCCAATCATTCACAATCTCCATGTAAGACAAGATATATGTTTAGATGTTTTTATGCACTCTATTTTGAAATATACTGCAAGTACGATGTGGCTAACAATGACGCTAATGGAATCTGTTACGCCCATAGTGCCCTCTCAAAAAGGTAAATATTTACTAACTACTGTATTAGTAATATTGTTATTAGAAGCGGCTCCGTGATCACAGAGCGGTAACTAGCTTATGCAGCTATTGACATACTGAGCTGGTAAGCCATGAATTGCAAGCTCACAAGGTTTTGGCTATAAACTGGAAAGTGGGCCAAATTTGACATTCAGTTTATTGGCAAGAAAGACCCAAAAAGACGCTTGTTTGCGCCCACCCTTTTTTAAATGTTTTTATTTTTTTTACATGTTTGAGAATTATGATTAACTTTCAACGAAACGGGAAGATATAAATGTTCCATCAATTGGCATCCCACTGAGAGAAATTGTACAGTAAGTGATTGTTTTATTATGTACGCAGTTTGTATTTCTTGTTTAGGACTTAGCAATACTGCTACTTGCTGGATGTGCTTATCACTTAGCTTCTGAAACTTTTAGCTCATCTTCCTTATATTCAGGCTCAAAAATAAGTTCTGAATCATCATGTGTCTCAAAGTAGTCTTTGTTGTCTAATGATGTTTGCCATGATTAGTAGTAGTTGTTGTTGAAGAAAATCGCAAACCTGTGCCTATTACATATATACTTACAGTGTGTATATAACACATTGATAAAGAGCTTTTGGATGTTTTTTTTTAGAGCACTTAGCTTAGTTTAGTCTTTATTTAGAGGGACAATGCAAAGAGACTTTAGGATTAAAGACAGATATGTTTTGCACCAGCTTATATCTTAACGGCTAATTTCCATCTGCAGTCCCTGCTTTTATAGGCGGAATAAAGCGAATTCCATTACATTCATTGTTAGCTGACTATTTCTAGCGTTTATTTACAAGTTATAACGCATAACAAAGAAAAAATATGTCGTTTTGCCTCACATAAAGATTGTGCTTAATAGGCAAAATTCTAAAGTGCAGCTCACAAACATTAGCAATTCTGACATAGCTATGTGAGCTACATTGCTAACATTACAATCACATTTTAACAGCAACATCATGCTAGGTTAGCGTGTTTACGGAAGATGAAATGATTGAACTTACAGTTGCCTCCTCCGTAGACGATGGATTGAGGTGCAGGCTGCATTTTAAGATGTGTAGCGAAGGCGGTAATATATCAATGATAAAAGCGGTTTTACCTTCATAGAACTTTAAAAGTGAGCATCTTAAAAGTGGAGCGAACAAGTATGAAAGATTGGATATTTTTGACACCTTTGGTGCAAATAAACTGAATCCCTGGTAATTATTACTGTTCCATCATTAAAACTCCCTTTTGCATAATAGTTAACCTCAAAATTAGCCCTTTGTTGAGGTTGTTTGCTCTGACATAGCCAAATAAAATGACACCATTTGATGTGGGCTCTAATAAGGTATGTTGATGTCATGTGCATACTTGCCAACCTTGAGACCTCCGATTTCGGGAGGTGGGGGGTGGGGGGCGTGGTCGGGGGTGGGCGGGGGGCGTGGTTAAGATATATATATATATATATAAGAAATACTTGACTTTCAGTGAATTCTAGCTATATATATATATATATATATATATATATATATATATATATATATATTTTATTACATATATATATGTATACATATATATATATATATATAAATAAATAAAAGAAATACTTGAATTTCACTGTTCATTTATTTACACATTTACACACACATAACACTCATCTACTCATTGTTGAGTTAAGGGTTAAATTGTCCATCCTTGTTCTATTCTCTGTCACTATTTCAGAACACACACATTATACAAATATACATTATAAAATCAATAAGAAAACGGGAGCTCTAATTTGGGAGTCTGAATTAGGATCAGAAGTTCCTATATAAACATTGCGCACTCACGTCGCCTTTTTGTATTGATTACTGCAGCTGTGCACTGGATTCATTCACAAATACAAACTACAACTCACAAACACTTTAGAGTTAGGCTCCACCATCAGAATGTGTACTTAAACTTATAAAGATCACATGGATATTATTCAGTGAGTTGATTCACCAAAACTAACCTGTTATAGAGGAGGAAAAAGCACACAGGACGTTTCAATTGTTCACAGACTGGTCGCGCTCATCAGAATGACAAGACACTTCCTGTCTGCAGGTGATAGCATTCAATTGGGAAGAAACGCCCTACTGCCCCCTACTGACCAATGTGAATACTGATAAATCTGTAATGACAGCTCCAAAAACGAATTCAAACCACAAAATAAAATAAATAAATCAACACAAAAATGTGACACATTATGGGTGGGTCACATATGCATGTACAGTAGATGGCAGGATTGTCCTGTTTAAAAGTGTCACAACATTGCTGTTTACGGCAGACGAACTGCTTTACGGGGGACGAAAACTTGACTGCTGTTGTTGTGTGTTGTTACCGCGCTGGGAGGACGTTAATGAAACTGCCTAACAATAAACCCACATAAGAAACCAAGAACTCGTCCTCGATCATTAGCTGTTTACATTGTGGGAAAGCGGACGTGAGAACAGGCTGTCAACACGTCACTCAGGTCCGCATGGAGCTGGAGGGGGCGTGGCCTCCAGCTCCGCCTGAATTTCGGGAGATTTTCGGGAGAAAATTTGTCCCGGGAGGTTTTCGGGAGAGACGCTGAATTTCGGGAGTCTCCCGGAAAATCCGGGAGGGTTGGCAAGTATGGTCATGTGTGAGGTCAGGCTGAGCTCAATTTCCAACTTGACTAATATTGCCTATGGGGCTGGGCGATATGGCCTTTTTATTAATATCTCGATATTTTTAGGCCATGTCACGATGCACGATATATATCTCAATATTTTGCCTTAGCCTTGAATGAACACTTGATGCATATAATCACAGCAGTATGATGATTCTATATGTCTACATTAAAACATTCTTGTTCATACTGCATTAATATATGCTTATTTTAAACTTTCATGCAGAGAGGGAAATCACAAGTAAGTCAATTTACCAAAACTGTATTTATTAAACAGTTATTAAGCAGTGGCACAAACATTCATGTCATTTCCAAAACAGAAAGTGCAAGATTGTCAGAGACATTTTAAAACAAGCTATGAGTGCACTTTTGTGCATGATGTCACTAAGATGACATATCAAAACAACACTAAATTAAAGTGCACTTATTGTACAGAATGCCACTACAATAGTTTAAAACAAATAAAGTGCACTTTTGTGCATGATGTCACACAAGATATTTCAATAACTGTCAAATAAAAATGAGCTGCATAATAGGAAATCAAATAGTGTATGTCTTTCACTATGTGGTAGGTTCCTGCGGACGTTATCTTCTTCTGTTGTTGACAATATTTTTCATACGGTGTTGATCTGGAAATAGTTGCTTCGGCATTTTGTTGGTGTGGCACCGAACGGAGATGTTGACATGCGGAGTTTCAAGCACTCCTTATTCTCTAGCGGGTGACTTTTCAAATTATGCTACATGAGCAGTGGTACTACTTTTTGTAGCAACGCTTTTGCCGCATAATTGTTCAACATCTTCCCGCTTGAAGCCAAACCACCGCCAGACGATGGACCCCGTGCTGTTTTTCTTAGGAATTAATTCTTCCTTCATTTGTTACCAGATTCGCACCTTCTCACTCTTGTATTACCACCCACACCACACCGCACCATACCGTTAGCATCACAGCTAACGTTACCATGTCGCTACCTCTCTGCTCCGTGGGGGCGTATAACGTTGCACACGTGTCATGTAAGAAGGTGCGCTTGTTTTAAGTCTCTGTGAGAAGGAGAGACAAGAAAGAGTGGGTAACGCATGCAGTGTAATGCCCGCAGCTAAAAGCAACTGCGTGAGAACGTATACTCTAATATCATGATATAGTCCTTTTCTATATCGCACAGAGGAAAACCCGCGATATATCGAGTATATCGAGTATATCGATATATCGCCCAGCCCTAATTGCCTATGTTTGCAGTTTTCTAAATCAGATCTTTTTCCCAGCTGACTGTAGTTTGCAAGTTAATTGTCATCTTTATCAGACTCCAGTATAAACACACACTGGCCCCAATGTGGCCTTGACGTAACATGTATGCGCAGTTCAATAAAGTGAAAACTAAGGAAGTTGACCGGATTCCGTAAAAGAACAAAGCTGTCGCTGCTACATGAGAAAACATGGATGCGTGTTAGTGGGTTTGCGCCATGACTGTAGCGTAAAGGAAGTAGGCAGACGATGGAAAACCACTGCAGGAGGAAGAAGATATTTTGTGTCTTTTCCTGCACACATGAATGATGTAGCTCAATCAAAGATGACGTAAAAGTTTGCATTGCATTGCCTTTTAGACTGCAGTCATGTTTTAAAAGACCAGATTCCCAACGGATTCGGACTGCCTCCTGGTGTGGCCCAAATCTGATGCGAAAATATCAGATTTGAAGCACATTTGGGCTTTAAGACTGGCATAAAAATATTTAAAAAAATCATAAATAAAAATACCAGTGTAAACGGAGCCATATTTCGCCCAGATTTAAAAAAAATCAAATTCTGATTTCCCACAACCTGAATGTAAAGGACTTTGGAGATTCTATTGCACTGTACAGTACAGTGGAACCTCGATTTACAAATTTAGGTTAGTTCGTCAACATGGTTCGCTAACTGAAAAGTTTGTATATTGAAGCAGAGTTCCCCTTAAGAATCGATGTAAACATGAATAAATGGTTCTCGCCTTGAGAAAAGTCCATATTTTAGTAAAAAACAGCACACTTTGAAGATACTATAATGAAGACAATACATATCAAACCAACATAACAAGGGGGTAATGACTCAACAATCTTTTTTTTAAATTCTAAAACATTACAGCAAGCTTAAATGTCGCACACACAAGTCTCGTTAGTGCGCTTCAAACCCCCCCCCCAAATTTTTTATTTTGTGTCTGGGAATATTTGTGGCATTATTGCACACTCATTGTTTCGAGTGGCAAACCCGCAGTGGCTTCACATAGTCGCCGCTAGCATTAGCTCAAACTAACAGTGTGAGGCTTGTGTCCTGGAAGTGCCTTCTCCTTCGCTGTATTAAAGGTAAGCTGTGGCATGTTTATCTGTCTCATCACAATTAAAGACTTGCTGCGGAAGTAAGACCACTTCGCTAATAAATCCTCGAACTAAAGGGTTTGGAGGCTAACTGGCTAAAATGCTAGCTGTATAGCTTGTCTAGCAGCCCAAAGCTATACAGCAAGACTGTGAGACTGTGAGAGTTTGGACACATTTAAAGCGTTTTTGATCACACAAACTGATCTCTAAGGCAGGCTGACACAGCTGTGACCGACGCAAGGTACCACAATTGTGGAAATAAAGTGCCGCTCGCCGTCAAAGCTCTTTAAAATGGCTGCGCTAGTGTGTACATAATGTAAACAGGATGTGGCATAGGGGGCCCTGCCTCTTCACGTCTACAGGAAGTGATGTAATCAAAATGGCTGCCCCAATGGCTTCAAGCAGCATGCATAATGAATGAATGAATGAAGGATTCATACTCCGAGACATGGTCCGTGCCATGTAAGCGTTCGTAAACCAAAAAGGACACTGTGGAAGTCGCTTCCTAGCAGTCCCACTGTCAGACACGGCAAAGGAGCCAAGCGTGCAGGTTTTAACAAGGTTTTAATAATACTGTTTCAACCAAAGTTTTTCTCTCCAGTAGAACGTGACCTTTCAGTCACATCCGTATCCTCTCTCTCCTCCTGCTCCCAGCCGCTTACTGTTAAAGACAACATATGATTAGATTACCACATACCACCTGTGAAATCCAATCACCTGCCAGCTGTGTCTCGCCATCAGCACTGCCACACCCCCGTCTGATGATGCTCAGTCCTCAGCACCATGGACAGAGGCGGTGACCTTTGCTCCTGCAGGCAGCGCTGGCAACATCTCCTTCCACAGACACAAATATAGGCGTTTGTAAATCGAGGTTCCACTGTACACACACAAAACCTTCTGTGAGATGAACAACATTTAAGACCCTTACTAGTTGCACAAAGTTGTAGCATGTTCCCAAGAGGTGATGCTCTGTTTCGTTGCTTTTCTCGTTTGTCGCCACCGCCGCTCCGTTGCTGACTGCTGGAACTTTCTGGCGTTGTGTCTGACGCTAATTGGTGGGTAAACAGGTCTGGTGCGAGGGCCCGATCATCCTCCTCTTCCTCCTCTTCAATCACATACACACACACACACACACACACACACACACACACACACACACACACACACACACACACACACACACACACACACACACACACACACACAGAGTCGGACAGACGCACAAAAGTACACACGCCCCCCTGGAACCTCTTGCAGGACCAAATGGCTGGCAATGCCTGGTCGCCATCTCCCGCTGAGCCCTGGTGTGCGCTTTGGTGGCTCAGGCTGCTGTTCAAGCCCAGCGGGTGTTCTTTTGCTCGCACGCGCACACCCACTCACACACGCACACATACACAGTATCCTTGTGTCCCCTGCACGGCATCGCCACCCGCTTTCACACCCCAGACAGCAGGACAGCAGGAGAAGACACACACACACACAGACACACACAGGATGGAACAGACAGACGCGGTCACTTTAGAGATGCAGGCCAAGCGCTGCAGGGGAGAAAAGTTTTCACTTAAACTGGAGAATTCTCTCTTCATTAGCGCCTTTTGGACTTCAGGAAGAGTTGTTTATTTGTTAGTTCCCTCACCATCCCCTCCCTCTCTTTCTTTGTAGTTTTTCCCTTTCTTTTGGTCTTTGTGCGTGCGTCTGTTGTTGGGATGCGGCTGGACCTGGTTGAGTTGGAAAGTTTGGTTCAGACAGACAGACGACAGGCGGGGGTTTTTCTCCGCACCTTTGTTCCATTGGTACCTGCTCCGTTTTGATAGTCGTACAAATGGAACGTAGAATTAAAAGTGATGCAATAGTGACAGCGTGTTAGGTCTAGCATAGATTTACAGTAGTGCAGATCTAAATTCCATTGAATGATTGATGGCTGACGTGTGTGTTGTTCTAACTACATAAAGTCAAGTAGATTAAATTTATTTAGGGCAAATCCACAGATAAGCTTATCTAATTGCACTTTTTTATCATGGTGCAACAGTTTACAACACAATGGAACAGGCAGTTGCTCACCCATATCTTATATATAAGTTTGAAAAAATGTAAACGTCTAAATTTAGGATGGAAAAAAGTTAAAAATTTGAATAGTTCACTTTGGTGTCGGACCCGTTTTAATTGAGGGCGACATCGCAGTAACGGTTGCCCTCAGATTGCTGCTTGTAACAGTGAATAATATATGAATATAAATGTGTAAGGATTCGCCTCATGATATTACATATTGTATTTCCGGACTTTAGCGCGAACCAGTATATAATCCGCATCCACAAAATAAAAAAGTGTCTTCCCATCTATTAGCCGCACCATTCTATACAGTAGGTAAGGTTGTATTTTTCCCTATCCTGCAATTTAAGCGTGAGTGAAGAATGCACTACAGACCTGATAAGTCCGAAAGAGATGATATGATATTATCTGCTCACATATGCTACCTGGTGGTTGTTTAAGCACACTGCACCTAGTCCTGGGTAAATGCTTCAATTACACGCAGGATTTTCACAGGAATGAGGCAAAAATACAACCCTACCTACTGTAAGCCGCATATATATATACTTTGTGAAATTAGTTTTTTACACAAATATTTTATAAATGTTTGTTTATATAAATTGTTTTCAAACGGTGCTTTTAAAACGACTGATCAAACAAAACAGACGTCATCGTCATGGACCCACTAGCTGCGGAAGCTAGCTCTCCAGTCAGCTAAACAGACTCAATAACTCCACAGTGATGTTTTGATAAGAAAAATAATGCAATTGTAAGGTAATACTACTAACTAACACAGACACTCGTAAACGTGTTAGCATATTAGCTAATGCTAACAAGCCACCGGGTTTAAAGCGTAGGAAAAAAGTAGCAGCTTCTAGTCTGGAATGCATTTGATTTTTTTTTTTATGTACGCTGTAAAAATAAATCTTTGGATTTTACTGTACCAAACTGGCAGCTTAGTAGCCTGAATTGTACTGTAAACTTTGCGGTGGTTTTTACAGCATATTACTGTAAATGGAATGGAAAAACAGTACCACTGTTTTTTTAAGGTAAAATTCATGCAACTCTGCTGTCATTTTTTTACCTTAAAATCTACGATTGTTGTTTTTGTAGGGTACTACTGTAAATGGAAAAACAATACAAAAGTTGTTTTTATGGAAAAAAAACAAACAAAAAAACAGCAGTTCAGTCCCTGGAATTTCACCGCAAAGTTTATTGTCAGTTTTACAGTCTACAATTCGATGGATAACTTGCTTTGAAATCATAAGTCAAGCAGATATTTAGGTATTTATTTTAACAAAAAATTGTTTTTGGAATATATGATAATATATTTTGTTGCATTATTAGGTATTACAGTATTAAAATTTTTAAATGCATTCAGTTCTTGTACTTTTTTAGGGTCAAAATCGAAAGAACAAATACATTTAGTAAGAAAAGATAATGCATATTATTCCCAGGCATTCACGGGCCACATAAAATGGAGTGGCGGGCCTTATCTGAGTTTGGCACATGTGATTAAGAGGTACTTAATTATTATTATACATGGATATTACGCTTCTAGAAAGTGGTATCACTAAGTTGGAAGAATGCAGTTATTACGATGTCTTTAAGAAATAGAAAGAAGTTGCCTTTACTGCAGTACGACAATAATGTCACACGTCTGTCACTTCATCACCAATGTCTTAAGTGTCCTTCTTTGTACACTTCAGAGAGAAAAAGGAGATGGCGAAAAAAGCTCAGGAGGAGAAGATTGTGCGCGCTGCTTTGCGTGACCGAGAGAGCGAGCTGGCGGCCCTGCTGGAGCAAATGGAGGTGCAACATCTGCAGAGAGGTCAGTGCCTGCATCAGCTTGGACTCAAAATATCAAATGTCAAAAACAACATATTGATGCATGGTATTAATAAACAAAAATATTACATTAGTCATGTATTACTTCAGATTAATCATGCAGTTCATTTTGACCGCACGTTGATCCTTTACCTTAACTGCGTCTGGCCAGTGATTAGGTCAATACTTACGCCACGGCACAGGTGAGAGGGGAAACTCAGACAGGTGTGCTCGATGGCAACTTTGGCTTCAAAATACTCAGACTGGACTTAAGATAAGACTGTTACCAAGGTTTGAGCAAATGAAGATTAGTCATGATTAGTACAAATTTTAAACTGTAATTAATCTGATTAAAACAATATCATAAAAACGCTGGAATAAACATACTAAAGTCATCAGCGCAGAACAGAGCATCTGATGACGATGATGATGATGGGGACGACGTGGCGCGGATGTCAGAGTGGCTGTGCCAGCAACCTGAGGGTTCCTGGTTCGATCCCCACCTTCTACCAACCTCGTCACGTCCGTCGTGTCCTTGAATCAGAATCAGAATCGTTTTATTGCCATTGTTTGAGAACGGGTTCACAAACTAGGAATTTTTCTTGGTGCAATCGTGCAACATAAAACACATATAACACAGATTTGGTAATAACAAGAGCTGTAACTGAGCTATCAGATCTTGTTATAGACTTAGAAGGAATTCTAGGGAGCTACTGTTAGGAGTTATTGTTCATGTGCCTGATGGCCGAGGGGAAAAAACTGTTCAGGTGGCGGGAGGTGTGTGGGTCTGGATGGACCGTAGTCTCCTGCCTGAGGGGAGAGGGGAGAATAGTGTGTGTCCAGGGTGAGAAGAGTCAGCTGTGATCCGACCCACACGCCTCCTGGTCCTGGAGGAGAACAAGTCCTGCAGGGATGGGAGCTTGCAGCCAATCACCTTCTCAGCAGCACGTACCATGCGCTGCAGTCGATGCTTATCCTGGACTGTGGCGCCGGGGAACCACACGGTGATGGAGGAGGTCAGGATGGACTCGATGATGGCTGAGTAAAACTGCACCAGCATCTCTGTCGGCACCTTAAGTTTCCTCAGCTGCCGCAGGAAGTACATCCTCTGCTGGGCCTTCTTGATGAGGGAGCTGATGGTCGACTCCCACTTGAGGTCTTGGGTGATGGTGGTGCCCAAAAAACGGAAGGAGTCCACAATGGAGACGGGGGTGGGAGAGTCAATCAGGGTGAGGGGGGGTAGTGGGGCTGTGACTTTCCTGAAGTCCATGATCATCTCCACTGTTTTCTGGGCGTTCAGCTCCAGGTTGTAGCAAGACATTTCGCCCTTGCTCCTGATGGGTCGTGGTTAGGGCCTTGCATGGCAGCTCCCGCCATCAGTGTGTGAATGTGTGTATGAATGGGTGAAATAGTGTCAAAGCGCTTTGGGTACCTTGAATGTAGAAAAGCGCTATACAAGTATAACCCATTTACCATCCATCCATTTTCTACCGCTTATTCCCTTTGGGGTCGCGGGGGGCGCTGGAGCCTATCTCAGCTACAATCGGGCGGAAGGCGGGGTACACCCTGGACAAGTCGCCACCTCATCGCAGGGCCAACACAGATAGACAGACAACATTCACACTCACATCCACACACTAGGGCCAATTTAGTGTTGCCAATCAACTTATCCCCAGGTGCATGTCTTTGGAACCCATTTACCATTTAGATAAAAACGCAAACTCCAAGTCAAAGATCCCATGTCACTGGATCACTGCTGTTTTTAAGAACCTGCTGCAAAATGCTAGTCAGGACCAACTGCATAAACTGTATCAAAGATCCTTTGTCACAGAATCACTCTACTATATTAAGGACCAACTGAATAAACTTTAGTTAAAGCTCATATTAATGACAAGAGATCGTGCTGTTTTGAAGGACCTTCACAAAACACTGGAGCAAGATTTTCGATTTGACAAGAGTCCTTTGGTGTTGCCACAAAAAAGTTATCCGCTGGCGTGCTGCTCCACTGTGTCGCCTCGTTTCCACCTTGATGCAACACGGCTGCAGTGGGCGTAGTCTAAAATAAACCTCTTCCATCTCAAAGAGCCAAGATAAGTGGAGGCAGGGAAGGTGACCACAACAGAGCAGAGCGCCCCCTGCTGGTGCCTCTCATCCAACTCACTGCTGCTTGCACATCTGTCGCACCATCTGGACCCCCCCCTTATTTTTAGTTTTTTTTTTACTTACCTGTGGTTTCCCTCCACAACGAGGAGGCCCGCTGGTAGTGGGAACAAAGATGGAGGGGAGTGGAGGGAGGGAGGGTTTTGCTTGGCGGGAAGAAGAGGAGGCGTAAACAAAGGGTTTGTTTTCTGGCACGGGGCGGCGGCACACATGTTGTCTAAAGAGAGCTGACATCAGAGCACAGCAGGACACCGTGAGCGGCGAGGAAAAGGAGGGGACGGAGGAGTGGACGTCCTTTAGTCGCTCGCATCACTTCCTCTCGCCGGCCGACAGACGAGCGAGATAATTAGCTTTCTTGCTCTCCAAGTCTCCCTCCATCAGTTTGTCCTTCCATTCATCCACCACCTTTTTTTTTTAGTACACGCATACAGAGCTAGATGACATCAGATATTCCCACCTCACTCACTTAGCCCCCCCCCTCCCCCCCTCTCTCTTTCTCTCTCGTGCGCTTTTCCTGTTGTTTGTTTCCAGTGCCAGTTCTGCCGGGCTTCTGTGTCCCAGGGTTCTTTTTGGCCTACGCACGGCCAGACGCATTCAAAGCCTGTTCAGCTAATTAGCATTCTTCATTGCAACTTTTACCGCTCTGGCCAAACTTTGCTCTGTGTGTGTGTGTGTGTGTGTGCGTGTGTGTGCGTGCGTGCGTGTGTGTGTGTGTGCGTGTGTGTGTGTGTGTGTGTGTGTGTGTGCGTGTGATTGCATGTCCTCTGTGCGTTCCCTACAAGATGAAGCCAATCAAAGTTAGGCAAGTGGCACTTGCTGGCCACACTTGACGTACGCTTTCAGCTGCCATTTTTTTCCCCACAAAAAATAATTTGAAGTGAAATCGTTTTATGTAACTTTTATTGTAATCTCCTAACAGTCTTACCTGTCATTCGCCACTGTGCAATACGAGTAAAATAAAGTCAAACTACTCACCTTTCAAGATGCCATATAGACACATGATGGGGAGTATTTCAATATGTTGGTTGCATATTAGCAACTAAAATGTATATTATAAGACTAGTCACAATGTAATTTAGACAATGAAGTCAAAAATCATTAAAATGAAGCCATTATGTTTATATAAGTACATACATTATGCATAAAATCTTAGTTTTACAAGAATCAATTACCAAACAAATGTATGTAAATTTTTCTGAGAATTTATTTTATTATTATTTTTTTAATCAAAGAAACCACTTTAAATTTCACAAAAATAAAGATGAAGTATTAAGAGCAAAAACATGTAATTTTACAATAATAAATATATATTCTCAACATTCATGTGTTTAATTTAGGACTTTAATCACTTTTTATTATAACTTGTAACTTGACTACTTTTTTTGTCTAACCTTACTTCAAATCTTTCTTGCCACCATTTAGTCTCTGTAAGCAACATTCAATCGTCCCATGCAACTTTTCAAAGACTGCAACTGTCCCCAATTAATCACTAGTATTTATTTTGATTTGTTAACTTTAGCCTGATGGTAACAGCATGTCGGAGCAGGTGGACCATTGCCTCAGTCCAAAAAACGTCTGCCATTGTTGTTTTTTTGTGTTTTTTGTAAAGAGCAAAACATATGTTGGAGAGCACACTGTGACTGCGTTCAAAGGCGGGATGAAAGCCCAGTGTTGGAGTGTTCAGAAAGAGGCAAAGGCAGGAAGGGCGGAGAGGAGAACAACAGCACTTTCCAACAACTCCTCTTCCTCCAAGTTACTTTGACCTCATGTCACGTTTGCACTTTACTTTTTCTCTACATCACTTTGATTTCTCTACATTACTTTGATCACTACACATATGCTGACAGTTTTGGAGTGCGACATATGTAACTTAACTATATATGTGTGTGTGTGTGTGTGTGTGTGTGTGTGTGTGTGTGTGTGTGTGTGTGTGTGTGTGTCATCAGTGTACGTAATGTAGACACTTCCACAGGGAGGTAAATTACTTCCATCATAAAAATTAAATTTTTGTATGTTTATACTATAACTGACATGTTCCTTGTCTTGCTTCTGCAGTTGATGAGCTGAACCGACTCCTGTCTTCCCAAAATTCCCTGATCAGGAAGCTAAAGGAGGAGTGCCTTACACTGGGAGCGACATTGGAGGAACTGACAGGAAACAGACGGTAATGACAACAATAGTTTTTCAAAATCTTAAAAACTAGTCAATTCTATTTTCTCAGCATGCTTTAATGGCATACTGTAGATATATTTATATTACAGGTATTATCATCACTTGGTCTCTAAATGCTACATGCTACTTTCTTATAAATGTGACATGGTATTTACTAGATGCTACCTGCGGCCTAGAAATGTTACATTGTACTCTCTAAATACTTTGTCTGGCTTATAAATGCTACATTGTACTCCCTAAATGCTATTTGTGGCTTATAAATGCTACATTATACCTCCTAATTACTGTATGCGGCTTATAAATGCTACATTATACTTTCTAAATGCTATATGCAGCTTTTAAATGCTACATTACACTACCTAAATGCTATTTGCGGCTTATAAATGCTACATTATACACTAAATGCTATGTGTGGCTTATAAATGCTACATTATCCTTCTTGATGCTACGTGCTACTTTAAAGATTGCTACAAGATAGTTGCTAGATGCTACGTGCGGCTTAAAAATGCCACATGATACTAGCTAGATACTACCAGCTGTTTAAAGATGCTACATGATACTGACTAGATACTTTTTACTGCTTAAAAATACTACATGATGCTTACTAAATGTCATGTGCCGCTTAATAAAACTATAGTACCCTCACTAGACGGTATGTTCCGCCTAATGGTGCATACTGTTCAATGAAATAGATGCTACTAACTACCGTATTTTCTGGACTTAAAGGGGAACATTATCACAATTTCAGAATGGTTAAAACCATTAAAAATCAGTTCCCAGTGGCTTATTATATTTTTCGAAGTTTTTTTCAAAATGTTACTCATCATGCAATATCCCTAAAAAAAAAGCTTCAAAGTGCCTGATTTTAACCATCGTTATATACACCCGTCCATTTTCCTGTGACGTCACATAGTGAATACAAACAAACATGGCGGAAAGAACAGCAAGCTATAACGACATTAGCTCGGATTCAGACTCGGATTTCAGCGGGTTAAGCGATTCAACAGATTACGCATGTATTGAAACGGATGGTTGTAGTGTGGAGGCAGGTAGCGAAAACGAAATTGAAGAAGAAACTGAAGCTATTGAGCCATATCGGTTTGAACCGTATGCAAGCGAAACCGACGAAAACTACACGACAGCCAGCGACACGGGAGAAAGCGAGGACGAATTCGGCGATCGCCTTCTAACCAACGATTGGTATGTGTTTGTTTGGCATTAAAGGAAACTAACAACTATGAACTAGGTTTACAGCATATGAAATACATTTGGCAACAACATGCACTTTGAGAGTGCAGACAGCCCAATTTTCATCAATTAATATATTCTGTAGACATACCCTCATCCGCGCTCTTTTCCTGAAAGCTGATCTGTCCAGTTTTGGAGTTGATGTCAGCAGGCCAGGGAAGCTAGGGTCGATATTCTTCTCTTGATCATCTTCGGTGGCATAAGGGACGGTGTGAGCCAAGACATCCAGGGGGTTTAGCTCGCTTGTCTGCGGGAACAAACTGCCGCCATTGCTTGCCGTGCTACCGAGGTCCTTTGTCCCTGAATTGCTCACACACTCCGGCAGATTCAATGGGGGTCTGGCGGCAGATTTCTTTGACTTTATCGTTGGAAATGCATCTGCTTTGAGTGTCGCAGGATATCCACACATTCTTGCCATCTCTGTCGTAGCATAGCTTTCGTCGGTAAAGTGTGTGGAACAAACGTCCAATTTCTTGCCACTTTCGCATCTTTGGGCCACTGGTGCAACTTGAATCCGTCCCTGTTCGTGTTGTTACACCCTCCGACAACACACCGACGAGGCATGATGTCTCCAAGGTACGGAAAACAGTCGAAAAAACGGAAAATAACAGCTGATTTGACTAGGTGTTTGAGAAAATGACGGATTGCTTCCCGATGTGACGTCACGTTGTGACGTCATCGCTCCGAGAGCGAATATTAGAAAGGCGTTTAATTTGCCAAAATTCACCCATTTAGAGTTCGGAAATCGGTTAAAAAAAGATATGGTCTTTTTTCTGCAACATCAAGGTATATATTGACGCTTACATAGGTCTGATGATAATGTTCCCCTTTAAGAGCGCACTGGTATATAAGCCACACTAGATTTTAGAGAAAATAAAAATATATTCCATATGTTAGCAGCAGATACATATATACATTGTGAAATGAGTTATTTACATATCTTGTTTCCAAACGATGTCTTTAACACGGCAGTAAAACGAATGAACAAACAAAACAGACATTGTCATGGACCCACGAGCTGCGGAACCTAGCTCTCCAATCAGTTAAACAGACCTAATAACTCCATGGATACATCTTGGTGAATTTACTGAGGAAGTTAGGAAACTGGAACAATAAAAATAGAATGCTATTGTAAGTAATAATACTAACACAGTGACTCGTAAACGTGTTAGCTTGTTAGCTAATGCTAACAACGCTGGCTTCAGTACTTTATGATAGCACATACAAATATGCATGAAAACACTTTTACAGACATAACACATGGGACGGTTTAGTAAGTAAGAATTGTTTTAGTTATATTGTAAATGTTAGGAACTGGTCAAGGGGGTGACCCTGGGATGCAGAGACGAGAAGCAAGTTTGAATAACAAAAAGGGAATACATTTAATGAGTCCAAAAAGTGTAACCAAAAGCGATGGGGCAGAAATTGCACACCATGAATACTTAAATGAAAACAGGTTCCTCAGTGGTCGGCAGGGGGAGAAGCCAGGGCACACTAAAACACAGGGTAAAGGAGGCTAGGAAACAAACACAACAACGTTAGGAATTACAGGACTAAGGAAAAACAACATACCAGGACTGACGAGGCGAAGCAGGCACGTGCACGTGGAAGGTGCAGGATAAATTAACCGACAAGAGCCAGCTGTGGGAGGTGAGCTTAAATAGTCCTCGGTGGAAATAGGTTGCAGGTGTGCCTTAGTGTCCGCCCCTCGCTGCAGACTAATGAGCTGCGGAAACACATCACAACACAAGAGAAGGCAGGGAAATAAAAAGACAACAGTAAAACTTACAAACGGTTCAAAGCTTTAAACAGCAACTGTGTAGACATTCACCCTGCAGCACCTGCAGTGCGCAAACTCGTCCAAGATGGCGCCATGGCACAAACAATAAAACCATCTAAGTGTAATTGCATGTGTTTTATGAAAACTATTTGCATTATGGCCATCAGCAAAGAAAAATCCATAAATTAGCCTCGGGGCTCAAAGTTTGGGAAAAATATAGCAGTTTATAGTCCAGAATTTACGGAAAATGATACATGCTACTCACTAGACATTCTGCCCAAAACGCAACATGAGGCTCACTTCTGTAGAGGCTATGTGCTACTTACACAATACTTATGCTTACCAAATGCTACATGCTATCTTCCTGCCTGACCTGTTTTCTTGTTAAACCTGATGCTACTGTCATCACAGCAGGCCTGCCTGGCTCTCCATCTGGTGTGTGTATGAGTGTGTCTGTTGTTGTTTGTGTGTGTGTGTGTGTGTGTATGTGTATGACAGTGACCCTGGGCCCAGTGTTCTGTCAGCTGTTGAAGCTGTGCTGCACATTAGTCACATGACAGCCCCCAATCTGGCCGTGCCAGACCGCGCTGCCCTCACCAGCCACAGGACACACGTGCACACACAAAAAGATGTTACATAGAGTTGGCAAACCCTTAAAAACTAACAACTATTCACCTTGAATGGCCTTTACTGTGTGGGCTTTTTACACATACTTGTTAGAGTGTGTAATTGTAGTTCAGCAGCAGTGTTGCTGTTTGGTGGGCCTCTGGCTGTTTGAGCTCCTAAGGTCCAAAACAAGTGTAGCGGCTAAAGTCCTGCTGGACGGCTTCAGCGAGGATGTGTGTACTGATGAGGCCGACCCCCGCTGCTGAGCCGCTCCATGCTGCTGAAGCAGAAAATAGTCTTGGGTTGCCCTCCAGGTTCAGATGCAAGTCGAAGATTTTAGTCGCATCTTTACCTTTGGACATTTTTAAAGTCCATCAAAATAAGTAGATTGACAAGTTAACGCTACACTCTGCCCTTTATAGGAGGGAAGTGGAGCAGCTTCTGGCAGAGAAGCAATACCTTGAGGACACAGTGAAGAACCTGAGAGCTCGCTGCACCAACTTGGAGGAACAATGTACTCAACATGGACACATGCACCAGCGCATGAAGAACAGGTACGCACAAGCACGAATGACCACCACAGAGCCATTGAAACCATTTCCAACGCTGAAAGCTAAAACCCTATTGGCATCATAGGGAGAACAGAACACATCTCTGATCAGTGAGATGGGAAAATGTTGGAGCTTCATCAAAGATCCACTGTTACGCAAAAGTGACTTTTTAATGATGTTCTAACAGTGATATGTGTCTCTAGCCTTTTTTATGAAAAATATATCACCTTCCTCACTTGTTGAGAGAAGAGGCATTCAAAGGCTCGCTTTTTTCGTTTTTTGTGATGTTACGCAGGAAAAACCTCTGTCCTCGTGACATGATTGACATAATACCGTCTCTGACAACCCCTGCTTGATGAACTCGCCCCGTGGAAATGTGCACCA
Source organism: Nerophis lumbriciformis (assembly GCF_033978685.3). NCBI lineage: Eukaryota > Metazoa > Chordata > Actinopteri > Syngnathiformes > Syngnathidae > Nerophis > Nerophis lumbriciformis. The sequence continues at coordinate 56,150,765 of NC_084549.2, read as the reverse complement.
CTTTAGAGGGCAGCTTTAAAAAAAAAAAAGAAAAGAAAAAAAAGCGCCATTGGAAATGCATCTCAGAGCTCTATCTAACAATTTGTGAGCTTTACGTTTAATATGGTTTATTTGTTTTGGACATGCTTAGAAAGTCAAAATAAGGAATATCACATGGTTACACTTACACAAGTCAACATGCCCGAATAGGAGGAATAAGCAGAAGTTTGATCATTTTTCTTTAGCGACGAGGTTAACTTAGCATGATGTTGCTGTTGAAAAGTCAAGTCCCTCTCACCTCATGTTTGACACTATGGAGGCCCTGAGTAGTTCATTTAGCAACAGACCGTAATAATAATTTCCTGGACAGATGAGTACTTTGAGCGCAAAAACCAATGATGGAGATAGTAGTTTTAGTTTTTGTTTATTGACTTTGTTTTAACCATTATGTTAAAAATGTATGTATTGTGTTGATATTGTTAAACTGTCATAACACGCACCAAAATACGTGTACAGTTAAAGGAGAACTGCACATTATTTTTTGGAATTTTCGTTCACAATCATTATGAGAGACAGGAACACACGTCTTTTTTTAGGATTCTAAAGATGATAAAACACGCTTGCAAAATGCGGCTCATGGGAGTCACCGTTGTCGCTTTCAAAGCCCTATAAAACAACTTCAAAACCCTCCAGCAACGTTTTATATACACTGCAAGTCTATATATAATGTAGTAAGAGACAAGTTCATGACAATATGTAATATGTTCAATATTTACCCCATATTTTGGTAATTTTTTCGTATTACCAGAACTTCTTTCCTCAGCGCATTTATTTCGGTTTCCATAGCAACGCACTTCCGACTCCCGGCAACAAGTGTGTGTTTCCTACTACTGAGTGTGTTCTAATCATGGCAGACTTGGTAACAGACAACAAAGTCTACTATTTTTGGACAGATGAGGATTCACAACCTTATATTTTTTAATCTGAATATACGGAGGATGAAATGCTGCTTATAGAAACCAGCACAAAGACAGGTTGTTGGAGACATTACATCAAGCAGTATTCATGCCTTTTAAGAAGAGGCTGAACAAACACCTCAGTTTGTGACTGTAATCCCTTAAAGCTCAAGGACTTTTAATCATCAAACATATAGTTCATATATACCGCTGAGTAGATGCAGATCAGGGATAGGTTCTTTGAATGTATTTTCTTAAACTTGTACCTGCAAAAGCATGATTAAATAAAGAAAAGAGAGAGGGTGAGGAAAGCCGAGAAAGTGAGTTTGGCGTGTTTTGACGCTGTAAATGTGGAACTTGGAGCCAAACTATGTCAACATAAATGTTGTGCTTACCCAAAGTCAACATGAAAAAACTTCCCTGGCCAGCCGGACTAAACAGACAACTGTCCATCGAGTGAGTCACTATAATTGCTTAGTTAAGGTTTAATTATACATGTTAAGATGTGCCGTCAATTATTGCGTTTGGCCTAATTGTCTTTTATTTCCTAAACGCCTGTTTTCATTATTGAAGGCTGACACACACAGCTGAAATGTATCCGTGGTTGATTGTGCCAACAGGTGCGCTCACAGCCCTATGTGCTGTGTGGTGTGACCGCATAAACGAAGTTCTTGTCTCTCATGCATTTTTTAAGATTATTATACGGTGCCGTTTAAATGGTGGTTTCTCCACGCAAATCTGCTGACTGTTTTCAACCTGCCAACAATACATAAACAATATAAAAAGACAAACCACTTAATAATGACGACAACAGCTTTAAATTTTAAGAATGCAATACAGTTCATTGCATTCTTTGCATGCAAAATAGTAATCAATGTTCATTTTGCCATCATAACATGTTTGAGATGAAAACACATATATATATATATATATATATATATATATATATATATATATATATATATATATATATATATATATATATATACATATATATATATATATATATATATATATATAAAATTAGTTCAAAATTAATATTCCCTGAGAAAGTTCAAATAAAAAAATATTCTTAGTATCAAAAAACAAAACAAACATAAAAAGAGGATTAAGTAGTGCCTTTAATACTGCATTTGAAATGTGCAACCAGTGGTGAGTCACCACTAAGCAAAAACCGCGCATGCTCAGAAAAGTAGCGTCAGATTTACCGCCCGTCCGAGCACCCACTGGCAGAATTGTAGATCGACGCCTATGCTATAGAGACTATAGTGGGTGCAAGTGCAAGCTATCCAAGTAGCATGTGGTTGCATGACTTGAATAACTTTGCACGACTACTTTCGCGTGGTTACTAATGAAAGGCTAATTGAACACGACAGCTTGGATAGCATTGTTAGTTTTCAACACCTTTTGGCGGCATTTGATGACTTCGCGGGAGTGAAAGAACACATCCTGGTTATCCTAATGAATAACATTTATTTTACTAACACAGCTTTTGCGTTTACATTTGATAATAGATGACTTACCTCTGGACGTCCCTCAATCGGATGCTTTCTCGACATGTGCTGCAGCATCGAACTTGTGCTATTGTGCTATGCGAGCTCCACTTTACAATGTTTGCATACGACTGTTTTCCTTCGATTTTAGTGTGAAGTGTTCCCACACATTAAACAACTTTTGTCGCTTCTTAATTCCCTCGTTTTGCTATGGCTCTTGTCAACTGCTTTCTGCGGCGTCTGCCATTGCGAGTTATGTCGGCGAAAAAGTTTACTAAACTCGTGGCGTATGATCTGACATAAACACGCTGTGCAATACCTAAACAGTCCGTACGAAACGTGAGCTTTGACTACTAAACGAGGCAAAATACCGTATAAAAAACAAACAAAAAAAACCTTAACGACGCCTCGAGGCAGCAAAGATTTCTGGAATATATTTTGTAATCGAATTACTTGAGTTACTCGAGTAATCGTTTCAGCTGTAGTTATTATTATACAGGTTACGGAACATAAATTAAGTATTGTTGGCGGTTTTTGAATATATTTTTAAAGTGATTTAGAGACAGAATGAATTTCTCCCATTACCTGCATTGCCAGACACCAAGAACAAGCTGATCTTTACAAATTAGAATGCAAAAAAACCCTTAATTTTTGTCTTTTTGTCTCTATTAAGGATTGTAAAATTCCCAAAAAGTGCGGTGATCGATACGGTGTCGGCCGATCTCACTCATGAATGATCTAAAATTAACTCACAACTTTTTGTGACTATAGTGCACACCTGATTATAAGCTGCACCCATCCTATTTTTGGCTATATTGTATTTTTTACATGTATTGGCCGCACAAATCAATAAGCCACAGGTGTACACTATGAAATATTGACACAGGCGCTTGTGTTCATTTTACACATTTAACAAAAGGTAGTGCCTGTAACACGGCACTTCATTCTTCTCCTGCGCTTTGGTGTGCGGCGGTTGTTCTCGGGGCCCACTAGTGGTTGTGGATTTCCATTCGGTGTGGCGGTTGTTTCGTTTTTTAAACGGTTTAAATGGTTGCATGATCGTTTTCAGCTTTGGGGCTGCGTCTTGTGCATTTTGTTGTCTTCTCCAAGACAAGGGTGAGTGCATAACCCACTAAATGGCCGACTTAATGATTGTATGAGTGCGTTTGATTTATTATGAACAATTTCATTGGTCTGATGTGACAGAGCTAAATTTATTGGCGGCATGTGTAGCTCGAGAACCTGGAAAAATCCATAAATCATCCGCAACAGCACTGTATAAAGCACAGGGTTTAAATAGTGGGGGAAAAAACAGCGCCCTTTCGACCGGAAATTACGGTAAGTGCACAATAGCGAATCTTGGAGACACACATTTTGTGGGAATTCAGTACAACTTCAAGGGTATTTAACTTCTTTAGTAGACTGCAGGTAAAATACGTAGCAAACAAAGAGTGAGGCATGAGACAAAGCAACGGCTAAAAATGATTCCATCGCCGGCCATGATACCAGTACACAGCCTTTGTGTATGTAACAGTGTGTGTGTCAGTGTGTCACCACAGGGTGCTTGGCATGTCTCCTACCTCTGCTCATGTTTTCCAGAGTGTGTGTGGGTGTTGTCGCTCCTCCTCTCTGTAGGATCTTTACATTAGAACCTCCATTTAAAACTAACACACCCACACACAAGTTTATGTTAACCTGTCGCCGGGTAGACGTAAGCAAAAGTTTATCATCTTCCAGCTGCCTTAAAAAAAAAAGCAGGCAGAACAATGTAGCTTGTCAAGGAGGGTGAAGAGTGAATGTTTTGTGTGCATGTGTGGCTTGTGTGTTTGTTTGTGCGTCCTCAGGAGGTTTGTCTGAGCGGTAATGTGTCTGCCAAACGTGGATTGGCTGGGAAGCTGGCGCCTAACTTCTCGCTTCCCCAGCTGAACTACGATAATCACTCTTGGCATTTAGTGAGTTTTATTTTCTGCTTTTGACACTTACTCTGTGGATGAATCCTCCTGGTGGATGCTTCACTTCTGCCTTTGGAGCCACTTGACCACATTTTCTTCTTCTTGTTTGTCACACAGGATTCTTTACAGCGAAGGTGTGGATACTTGAATAGGTTTTTGTTAGTTTAGGTAACAGATACAGTATCACACTAGTTAGTGCACCCCCCACATTTCAATTACAGCATAGCTATACTATAGAAAGTCAATTTGGATATACTTTAGAGAAGTCAGTAAGGCTGGGCGATATGGCTGAAAACTGTATCACGATACACGGTTTTATTGTTATCGATAATTATTGATATTATTTATCATCTATGGAAAATAAGAACCAGGTTCGTCATGTAACAGTTGCGTGGCGTTCTTACTACAAATACTTAAATTTAAATCCAGAAAAGCAACATACGCCAGTAAAAATTCAGATGTACTAAAGAGTGCGGCGCACGCACAAAGCCAAGCACATTTCTTTTTCTACACGGCAATTCAAATTGATCCCAAGTGTCGGTGTAGCTTGACTTGCCCCCTAATGAATACGCAAATCATAGCGAAAGTAGCCATGTGCTTGACCTCCGCATGGTTTGACCAATCATAAGTCAGTTGGAGGTGCTTCTTTTGCGTATTTCGAGTGATGTCAGAGCGATTTTCAGCCTACAAAAACTTTAGAAGAGGTGGGTGACTGTAAAAGTTACCCCAATTTAAATATAATTTGGGTAATTTACATCAAAATGTAAATGTATACAGTAGCCTGGTCAGATTACAGTTTGATAAGAAAATTATGTTATTTTGATAGTCTCAGTCTGAGGAGTAAAAGTTGGCACTTTTTTCATGTGAACTGTTACCCAGCATCCCCTCTGTGCGTCCCTAAAGTATACACAGAATTTGAAATGTGCGTACGTTAGCCATGAAGTTGGTGTGAGGCAGCGCAAGTTTCCACATGGTCAGTTTTGATACATCTCATTTTTGCGGAGAAATACGGCGTACGCCAGGTTTTTGTGCATAAGCAAACTTTTTACATGAGGGCCCAGGATAAATATATTAAATGTAAACATTTTCATTTAGAACATAACCTTCTGATTATAATCCTCTCAGCTATCAAGGCAGAAAGGAAAGGAAATGTCAACACAAGCATGGAAAACACTCAATTAATGTAAACAAAATTCTAAAATCACATTGAACACTGAACAATAACCTCCTAAAATGAAGGTGCAAAAATAAGGAATATGTAAAAAATGCTTTATAAACTGCAACATAATAGTGCAGGGGTCGGCAACCCGCGGCTCCGGAGCCTCAGCTGCATACTTGCTGACACTCACGATTTTTCCGGGAGACTTCCAAATTTCACTTTCCCGAAAATCTCCCGGGGCAACAATACTGGGGGCGTGCCGTGATGGCAGTGACTTTAACGTCCGATTTTACACTACCTGTGTGCCGGCCCAGTCACATGTTGTATGCGGGCTCTGCCCTACACACGTAAGGGACTGCAAGGCATACTTAGTCAACAGCCATACAGTTCACACTAAGGGTGGCCGTATAAAACAACTTAAACACTGTTACTAATATGCGCCACACTGTGAACCCACACCAAACAAAAATGACAAACACATTTCGGGAGAACATCCGCACCGAAACACAACATAAACACAACAGAACAAATACCCAGAATCCCATGCATCCCTAACTCTTCAGGGCTACATTATACACCCCTGCTACCACCAAACCCCGCCCCCCTCAACCCTGCCCACCTCAGCCGACGCATGGGTATTTGTTCTGTTGTGTTTATGTTGTGTTACGGTGCGGATGTTCCCCCGAAATGTGTTTGTCATTCTTTTTTGGTGTTAGTTCAGTGTGGCGCATATTTGTAACAGTGTTAAAGTTGTTTTATACGGCCACCCTCAGTGTAACCTGTATAGCTGTTGACCAAGTATGCCTTGCAGTCGCTTATGTGTGTCTGCAGAAGCCTCATACAACATGTAACTGGGCTGGCACGCTGTTTATACAGATTATAGAGGGCGCTAAAGACAGTGCCATCACGGCACGCCCTTATTATTGTTGTTTGGGTGAAAATTAGCAAACATTCGATAGAATAGTTGCCCTGAATTTCGGGAGTCTCCCGGAAAAATCGGGAGGGTTGGCAAGTATGACGCTGTCAGTTTCGCAACTTTCCAGTTTCTATTGATGAAGAAGAAAAAAAAATATCAAACGCATTTTTTATTGATATGGATTACGTTTCTATTGTGATATATATTGATATTGTTTTATCGCCCAGCCCTAGTAGTCAGTGTTCAGCTTGAGTATAGGTTTACTCTCCACTGAAAATAAGTCAAACAAGAATGACGCTGGGTTGACTTATTTCAGATTTCTTCTCAATGAACCGCAGCATCCTCGTGCAGCACCACAGCATCACCCTTGCACCGCCATACTTGACTGTAGGCATGCCAAGGACCAGGCTACTCACGTGTATTTACACAATAATTTTTGTGTTGACTGACTTTTAGTGGATAGTGGATCTATACTTATATACAAACCCCGTTTCCATATGAGTTGGGAAATTGTGTTAGATGTAAATATAAACGGAATACAATGATTTGCAAATAATTTTCAACCCATATTCAGTTGATTATGCTACAAAGACAACATATTTGATGTTCAAACTGATAAAAAAATTTTTTTTGCAAACAATCATTAACTTTAGAATTTGATGCCAGCAACACGTGACAAGGAAGTTGGGAAAGGTGGCAATAAATACTGATAAAGTTGAGGAATGCTCATCAAACACTTATTTGGAACATCCCACAGGTGAACAGGCAAATTGGGAACAGGTGGGTGCCATGATTGGGTATAAAAGTAGATTCCATGAAATGCTCAGTCATTCACAAACATGGATGGGGAGAGGGTCACCACTTTGTCAACAAATGCGTGAGCAAATTGTTGAACGGTTTAAGAAAAACCTTTCTCAACCAGCTATTGCAAGGAATTTAGGGATTTCACCATCTACGGTCCATAATATCATCAAAGGGTTCAGAGAATCTGGAGAAATCACTGCACGTAAGCAGCTAAGCCCGTCACATTCGATCCCTCAGGCTGTACTGCATCAACAAGCGACATCAGTGTGTAAAAGATATAACCACATGGGCTCAGGAACACTTCAGAAACCCACTGTCAGTAACTACAGTTGGTCGCTACATCTGTAAGTGCAAGTTAAAACTCTCCTATGCAAGGCAAAAACCGTTTATCAACAACACCCAGAAACGCCGTCGGCTTCGCTTGGCCTGAGCTCATCTAAGATGGACTGATACAAAGTGGAAAAGTGTTCTGTGGTCTAACGAGTCCACATTTCAAATTGTTTTTGGAAACTGTGGACGTCGTGTCCTCCGGACCAAAGAGGAAAAGAACCATCCGGATTGTTATAGGCGCAAAGTTGAAAAGCCAGCATCTGTGATGTTATGGGGGTGTATTAGTGCCCAATACATGGGTAACTTACACATCTGTGAAGGTGCCATTAATGCTGAAAGGTACATACAGGTTTTGGAGCAACATATGTTGCCACCCAAGCAACGTTACCATGGACGCCCCTGCTTATTTCAGCAAGACAATGCCAAGCCACATGTTACGTCAACGTGGCTTCATAGTAAAAGAGTGCGGGTACTAGACTGGCCTGCCTGTAGTCCAGACCTGTCTCCCATTGAAAATGTGTGGCGCATTATGAAGCCTAAAATACCACAACGGAGACCCCCGGACTGTTGAACAACTTAAGCTGTACATCAAGCAAGAATGACAAAGAATTCCACCTGAGAAGCTTAAAAAATGTGTCTCCTCAGTTCCCAAACGTTTACTGAGTGTTGATAAAAGGAAAGGCCATGTAACACAGTAGTGAACATGCCCTTTCCCAGCTACTTTGGCACGTGTTGCAGCCATGAAAATCTAAGTTAATTATTATTTGCAAAAAAAATAAAGTTTATGAGTTTGAACATCAAATATCTTGTCTTTGTAGTGCATTCAATTGAATATGGGTTGAAAAAGATTTACAAATCATTGTATTCCGTTTATATTTACATCTAGCACAATTTCCCAACTCATATGGAAACGGGGTCTGTACAAGCTGTACATTGACTACTCTAAAGTATATCCGAGTTTAATTTGTATAGAACTCTTCACTGACAGGATTTAATGACATCGATAGCGTTGCTAAAAGAACACATCTAATGCACACCTGAATCTCCACACTGCATGTGTCACCCTCTACGTGCTGTTCGGTCCCCTGTGGGCCCTGAACGTACCACCCGGGGTGCTTCAAGGTGTACACTCTAACAAGTAGACGCGCGCAGCCTCGCCATCCAGTATCCTACAACACACCCCTCCCTCCCCTGCAATCTGTGGCGTGAAGAGCGGAGCGAAACATTTGGAAAATCAGCTTGATGTATTTTTACCGGGCCGAGATGCCTGCCAAACTACACAGGGGTTGTTTAACACGCACTTTATTATTTATTTGGACTATTTCTGTGCTGGTGCGGTGGAGGATGATGATGAAGGAATGGAGCGGGGAAGCACACAGAGGCTGTTACTGTAAATAATGATTTAAAGTTGACATATTAGCCAGGAAATTACTCTTAACATGTCTTCTGCAATCAAAACAAATAGAAATGTTGCTGTTTAAACAAGACTAATGACCGCCAATATACACAATAATAATGACTTTGCAAAGATAATAATGCTGCTCACTTATCACAATGTTGATCATAATGTTGTAGTTGAACACAATAATAAGCATATTGTTCAATTTATACCTTAAATTTTATTTATTTTGCACTGTATGGTTTTTTATTTCCTGAATTATATTTGTTGACATAAAAAACTAAACTACGGTACATTTTTTATTCATATTCACATTTTTGATTAGATTTTCATGTCAGTTTTTTTATGAGATGAGTACAGTACTTTAAAGCTAGAGTGAGGAATTTATTTAATTTTTTAAAATACAGATGAAAGTTATATTCTAACATTTTAATAGCGAATAATAATTTTCGGAATTTTTTGCCTCTATATTATTATGAAATGTGACTTTTACTTGATGCCAGGAGCCAGTAATTTGGACAGAATAAATAAAAAGCTGTCTCTTTTAAAATAGTTATACTAAACTACTGTGCAACCACATTAATATACATGTTAAAGTATACTTTTTTAAATATTTTGTCAAATGTAATTTAAACTGAATATTTTTATTTAAAATAAAAACATTTTTGATTTCTGCACATGTTGACTTGATGGAAGAATATTTAATGAAGAATGAAAAATAAACATTTTATTGTTCAGGTTTATTATAACTTTTTGCAAAAAATTGACAGACCAGACAATAAAGTGTTTTCTTTTGTTTGTTTTTCAAAATGAGAGCCCTGCTTTAGGAAAAAAAACTGTTAGATCTTGTGTCCATTGGGCGCTCTTCATCATCACTGCTCCTCTTCCTCGCCTTCTGTCTCTCGCTCATCTTCCAAACATCTCGGCCTCTACTTCTGCACCGAGTGCCACGCAACCTTTAGTCAGCTCACAGCTGCTCACCGCCCGCCTCACCAATTATCACCACACACACTGAGGTCACACACACACACTTATCCACTATGTGTGCGTGCGTGTGTGTGTGTGTATGTGTGTGTGGTGTAACATATATGCGCAGATGTGTGTGTAGATCCACAGGCTTGACTGGGCCATATGGGCTCTATGAAGAAGGATGGTGCGTGCGTCTGGAGGAGGGATGGCGGGCCATGTGCGGCATGAGCTGTGCAAGCAGTTGTTCAGTTGTGTGTGAATGTGTGTGTGTATTTGTGCGCGGGCGCACCAGAGGCTGCAGGAGATTGCTTAATGGAACAAATGGTCGTGACGGGCCGGGGGAAGGAAGAACAGGCTTGCTGATACCGCGGGCACACTGCGAGCCCACGGCAAGGGCTGCTTCATCTGGGCTTCTGCCACACGCATACACACACACACACACACACACACGCATACGCATACACACACGTTACAGTGTGCTGCCATGCCCCACTAGCTAAAATGATCGCTCCTTGCAAAACTTTTAATTTGAAAATGAAGTTAGCAGCAGAAGAAAACAAGACTCATCACATTGTGATTCCTTGCTTGAGTGTGTGTGTGTGTGTGTGTGTGTGTGTGTGTGTGTGTGTGTGTGTGTGTGTGTGTGTGTGTGTGTGTGTGTGTGTGCGCGTGCGCAAGTAAGTACATTTTATTCATAAAGTGCTTTTCACAGATAAAATCACAAAGCGCTGTACAAAACATAGGTGAATTAAGACAACAATTCAGTTAAAACAACAGGGGAAACATCATAAAAGGGATAAAAAGTGGATTGAAAATGATAGATAAAAGGTGCATTAACTAAAAGCTTTACTAAAAATAGAAGTCTTCAAATGTTTCTTAAAAGTGTCAACACAGTCAAGCTCACGGACAGACGGTCCAGGTTATTCCAAAGGTTGTGAGCTATATAGCCTGGAATGCCAGGTCTCCACAGGTTTTGAAATGTTTTTTCAGATCTTAAAGGAGACCCTGGCCTGAAGACCGGAGGCTTTGCCCTGAAGTGTAGGGGCATAACGTGTGTGTCCCCTTTATCCACTAGGGTCTCCTGTTAAACTTCCCCACACGCTCAGTAAGCTTCTTAACTGTTTGTCAAATATAAACATATTTACAGTCGTTATTAGATTATTAAATTATTATGTTATTAGATCATGTTCCTAATGAGACTCTCGTTACACCGCAGCCTAGAAAAAAAATGTGCAAATTAATAATTTGTACACTCATTAATGCAATTTTTTTTGTTTTTTTTTTACTCTTGCACTCATCATCAGCCTTTTATGTCTCCTTTGAAAACAAGACTAAAGCAGGACTATAAGTTGTAGAGAAACAAAATAAATGCAAACTACTTTGTCACACCTTAGCAATCAATAATAATAACAATAATAATTAAAGGGATTATATTAATCTTTTTTTGGTGGGGTGGGGGCTTAAATTGCACTTTTTAAAATACCCAAAGACACAAGAACAGAAGCAAGCGCACCAAGGGGGAAAACAAAGTGTTTTTAAAAAGCATGATAAAAGAGATGCTATACCGTATTTTTCTGACTATAAGTCGCAGTTTTTTTCATAGTTTGGCCGGGGGTGCGACTTATACTCAGGAGCGACTTATGTGTGAAATTATTAAAACATTACCGTAAAATATCAAATAATATTATTTAGCTCATTCACATAAGAGACTAGACGTATAAGATTTCATCGGATTTAGTGATTAGGAGTGAATGATTGTTTGGTAAACGTATAGCATGTTCTATATGTTATAGTTATTTGAATGACTCTTACCATAATATGTTACATACCAGGCACGTTTTCAGTTGGTTATTTATGCCTCATATAACGTACACTTATTCAGCCTGTTGTTCACTATTCTTTATTTATTTTAAATTGCCTTTCAAATGTCTGTTCTTGGTGTTGGGTTTTATGAAACAAATTTCCCCCAAAAATGCGACTCCAGTGCGACTTATATATGTTTTTTTCCTTCTTTATTGTGCATTTTCGGCCGGTGCGACTTATACTCCGGAGCGATTTATACCCCGGAGCGACTTATACTCCGAAAAATACGGTAATTGATCATTTGTAGGTTATATTGTCACTGTCCAATGATATGCTTGTATTTTTCTTTGAATACAAAACATTTTTTTCTTTCAGATAAATAATCAAAAAACTGAAAAATTAGTAGTCGGAAAAAGAAGATACCCACTGCTAATATTAAAATGTATGAAGAATAAAATATTCCAAGTCTAACCATGAACATTTGTAACTCACACAAGTGTCAAAAGAAGCTTACCGCTGTAAAAACAGTAACACTATTAATATTTGTTTTCTTTCTCCAAACACACCTTATTGGAGTCAGTGTAGTAGATAAAGCCAAAGCAAAAGCCAAAAACATTCACAGAGTTGATCATTTGGCTCAAGTCAGTCCAATGCGTTCACAGTAATTTTTCAATAAATTGTGGTTCAATTCCAATGTTGTTTTATTGCAGAACTTTTACTGTGCTTGCTTGTCATTGGACAGCCACCTGCTGTTGACTATACTGTATCATATCTTTACCTGCACTGTCACTCTGTATGCGTCTATGCTGAAACGTGAGTCGCAAGTTAGCCAGGTGACTTGCCAGCAGTGTAATCACTTCCCGTCTTGACCTCTAGATGGCGACCATCCCCCGTTCTCCCTTTCCTCTTCTTTTCTCGGTGCTTCTTGCGTCTCGGTGTGGCCCAGCTGGCCTCAGCAGCCGCCAGCCAGCGCTTTGGCGGCATGCTGACGAGAGTGCGCTGTCAAACGGTGGTGGCGTTACAGCTCCATCGTGCACACGCGCACACACATACGCGCGCACGCATTTGCAGCTCAGATGTGAAGCTGTAGCCAGAGGCCTCGCAATCTGCAGTGTTAAGTGTGCAAAGTCGGCGAGGCCGCTTGTAAAAGTACAACCTGCTGCTGCAGCGGCAACTAACACTGAATGTTGTTAACACGCCTGCAGCGCACACACACACACACACACACACGCGCGCGCACACGGTGAACACGCACATGGAGACCCTATTAAAGTGCTTTTAAAATTCACTTTTAGCTGAGTTTGGTGTAAAAAAAAAGTAAGAGCAAGTAAGCCACGTGTGAAGAAATTCTGTGTGAAGGCAGAATAATGAGGAGTTAAAGGAAAAATAAAAGTGGGATATTTTAGAATATGACAAACCAGTAGTAGCCTCAATGAGTGTGATACTGGAATGGTTGTAATTAGAGATGTCCGATAATATCGGACTACCGATATTATCGGCCGATGAATGCTTTAAAATGTAATATCGGAAATTATCGGTATCCGTTTCAAAAAGGAAAATTCATGACTTTTTAAAACGCTGCTGTACGGAGTGATACACAGACGTAGGGAGACGTACAGAGCGCCAATAAACCTTAAAGGCACTGCCTTTGCGTGCCGGCCCAGTCACATAATATCAACGGCTTTTCACACACACAAGTGAATGCCCATGCATACTTGGTCAACAGCCATACAGGTCACACTGAGGGTGGCCGTATAAACAACTTTAACACTGTTACAAATATGTGCCACACTGTGAACCCACACCAAACAAGAATGACAAACACATTTTGGGAGAACATCCGCACCGTAACACAACATAAACACAACAGAACAAATACCCAGAACCCCTTGCAGCACTAACTCATCCGGGACGCTACAATATACACCCCCCGCTACTCCCCAAATCCCGCACCCCAACCCCGCCCACCTCAACCTCCTCATGCTCTCTCAGGGAGAGCATGTCCCAAGTTCTAAGATGCTGTTTTGAGGCATGTTAAAAAAATAATGCACTTTGTGACTTCAATAATAAATATGGCAGTGCCATGTTGGCATTTTTTTTTTCCATAACTTGAGTTGATTTATTTTGGAAAACCTTGTTACATTGTTTAATGCATCCAGAGGGGCATCACAACAAAATTAGGCATAATAATGTGTTAATTCCACGACTGTATATATCGGTATCGGGTGATATTGGAATCGGTAATTAAGAGTTGGACAAAATCGGAATATCGGATATCGGCAAAAAAGCCATTATGGGACATCTCTACTTTCATGTAAAGATGCATTATAATGGTACACTTTATTGTAGGGATATACAATAATGTTACACTTTATTGTAAATATGCATTATAATGTTACAGTTTCATGTAAAGATGCATTATAATGTTACATTTTATTGTAAAGATGCAGTGTTACACTTATTGTAAAGATACACTATAATATTACACTTTATTGTAAAGATGCACTATAATGTTACACTTGATTGTAAAGATACACTATGTTACACTTAATTGTAAATATGAATTCTAATGTTGCACTTTATTGTAAAGTATGCATTCTAATGTTATAGTTTATTGTAAAGATACTCAATAATGTTACACTTTATTGTAAATATGCATTATAATGTTACACTTTATTGTAAATATATACTATGTTACACTTTATTGTAAATATGCACTATAATGTTACACTTTATTGTAAAGATGCACTATAAAGTTACACTTTATTGTACAGATACACTATAATGTTACACTTTATTGTAAAGATGCATTATAATGTCACACTTTATTGTAAAGATGCACTGTTACACTTTATTGTAAAGATGCACTATAATGTTACACTTTATTGTAAAGATGCGCTGTTACACTTTATTGTAAAGATACACTATAATGTTACACTTTATTGTAAAGATACACTATAATGTTACACTTTATTGTAAAGATACACTATAATGTTACACTTTATTGGAAACAGTGTTAGCGCTAGGAATTTTCAAAATGGGGTCCCACTTTTTTGTAAGCGTTTTAAAAACAAAAGACAAATGTGTGCATTATCCTGTTATATCTCACATCCTATAATGTGTTTTGGAAAAAGGTTACTTAATTCATTAAAAAAATAATACAAAAGAAATCAAATTTGTATGCATATTCAGTTATAAACATCATTCACTTTCTTCTTTCCTTCATGGATCTAAACTTTACCGCTGCTGGTAGTTTTTTCTATATTTGTATTTAATAAGTTGTAGGTGTATTTATTTCAGTATAAAAGTGTAAAAAGTGTTTTGCTTCGGTCATGAAATGATAATCATGTGCCAGGGCATACATACATTATTTATTTAACGCTTAAATCTCTAGAGTCTACATCAACTTCATATCTATCTGTCAATTCAAATTTTTTTAATTTATTTTTATGTTGTTTTTTTGTTTTCTGCCCCTTTTGTCAAAGAAAACTGTTTTTATGGCAAATACACAAAATACGCAAAATCTTCCACAAAAAAATATTTTTAAAAGTGGAATATTTGATGTGAAGTAATCAGAGCCTTGAATAGGTCAATAATTCATCATAACATTGATTTTGATTCAATATTATGTTTAGAGCAATAACAGTTTTTAAGAAAATAACCCAGCTTTGTTTTATTAGTCAACATTGCAAC
This sequence comes from Nerophis lumbriciformis, assembly GCF_033978685.3. Classification (NCBI taxonomy): domain Eukaryota; kingdom Metazoa; phylum Chordata; class Actinopteri; order Syngnathiformes; family Syngnathidae; genus Nerophis; species Nerophis lumbriciformis. The sequence continues at coordinate 56,135,312 of NC_084549.2, read as the reverse complement.
TTTTTCTAAATTATATTTCACCTTCAAGCTTTTTTATTCCACTTTTGTTATGTTTTTGTTTATTTTAACGGTATTTTAGAATGTGCCGTGGGCCTTTAAAACATTAGCTGCGAGCCGCAAATGGCCTCCGAGCCACACTTTTGACACCCCTGCTATAGATAATAAAAAATAAAATCTGATAAGTCTATGGATAAAAAGCAGAGCCTGAGGACGCATGCGCGTTCATCATAACGCACAGTCACCATCTCTGCTTCAGTAAACAATGACGGTGATGACGTCACTGTCAGCGATGCTAACTTGTCAGCCACTTCTCCAAGAGACTCCTTTTGAACACTCCTCATACATTAACACTTCAAAAGGCACATATTTGCCCCGCTTGTTGACCTGCAAAGTATGTTTTTGGGGTGCTGGTTAGCTTGAAGCTAACAGCTAGCCTGTCTCCATCCTCAAACAATGTCGATACAGCAGGAGATAAAAGTGAAGTTTCCACGGACTCACAAAGACTAAAACAAGTCATTTACTGGAGACATGGCACAGGATGAAGTTAAAACGGTTGACTTTACACTCACCTTAGTGTTTACCATGAAGTCGCGGTAAACTTGTCCGAGTGCAAACTGAACTGTATTTGTGATTGATAAAACTTTCGGCGAATCACAATTTACGACCAATAAAAACGCAATAAACGGGGAGGGAAATTTGACCCAACAAATATAAACTAAACAAAACACCGGGGGGAAACGATAATCGATACAATACAAATATAAACAAACCAACCGGGCAGTGGAAAAAAAAAAAAAAGCGGGCTTCCGGAAATGCGCGTCCTTTCTGATTTCAATGCGTAAAAAACGGGTTAGAAAGAAAAAAAATTCAGTCTAAGCCTGGGCCCCTGGAGAGGGGGTCCAGATTGAGGCCAAGGGAAAAAAAACCCTCATAGCACACATAAAACGTGTTTTTAGAGGGTAACATCAAAGAACACAAAGGACATTAAAGACATTTAAAGAGCAGAGCTGATGCAACCAGACACTTTTACACACAGCCATAAAAGTAAAACAACAACAACCAAAAAAAACATATAATGTTACACTTTATTGTAAAAATACACTATAATGTTACAGCTTATTGTAAAGATTCACTAGTACGTTACACTTTATTGTAAAGATACACTATAATGTTACAGTTTATTGTAAAGATACACTAGTATGTTACACTTTATTGTAAAAATACACTACAATGTTACACTTTATTGTAAAAATACACTACTATGTTACACTTTATTGTAAAGATGCATTGTGATGTTACACTTAATTGTAACTATACACTATAATGTTACACTGTATTAAAAATATACACTATAATGTTACACTGTATTGTAAAGATAAACTATAAAGTTACATTTTATTGTAAAGATAACACTATGTTACACTTTATTGTAAAGATACACTATAATGTTACACTTTATTGTAAAAATACACTATAATGTTACACTATATTGTAAAGCTGCATTGTGATGTTACACTTCATTGTAAATATACACTATAATTTTACACTTTATTAAAAATATACACTATAATGTTATAATTTTGTAAAGATGCACTGTAATATTACACTTTATTGTAAAGATACACTATAACGTTACACTTTATTGGAAAGATACACTATAATGTTACACTTTATTGTAAAGATACATTATTATGGTACACTTTATTGTAGAGATACACAATAATGTTACTTTATTGTAAAGATGCATTATAATGTTACACTTTCTTGTAAAGATGCACTATGTTACACTTTATTGTAAAGATAACTATGTTACACTTCTTTGTAAAGATGCATTATAATGTTACACTTTCCTGTAAAGATGCATTATATTGTTACACTTCATTGTAGAGATACACAATAAGTTACACTTGATTCTAAATATGCATTAATAATGTTGCAATTTCATGTAAAGATGCATTATAATGTTAAACTTTATTGTAAAGATGCATTGTAATGTTAAACTTTATTGTAAAGATGCATTGTTACACTTATTGTAAATATACATTGTTACATTTTACTGTAAAGATACACTATGCTAGAATTTTTTATAAAAAATACACTATAATGTTACACTTTATTGTAAAGATACACTGTAATGTTACACTTTATTATAACAAATACACTATAATGTTACACTTTATTGTAAAGATACACTATAACGTTAGTTTATTGTAAAGATACACTATAATGTTACACTTTTTATTGTAAAGATGCACGATGTTACACTTTATTGTAAAGATATACTATAATGTTACACTTTATTGTAACAATATATTCTGTTACACATTATTGTAAAGATGCATTATAATGCTACACTTTATTGTAAAGATGCCTCATAATGTTACACTTTTTTATTGTAAGGATGTTACACTGTTGTAAATATACATAAATAATGTGACATAATAGCTAAATCAGCAAAGTATTTAAATATTTGCCAATAATGATGTAATATTTTCTTATCCTAGCATGATACGATGCAATAAATTAGAAGATGTATTTATTTTGATGATTTACTGAAGTCAATAGCAACGATATCAACTTTACCATGCTTGTGTAATTATCTTTATTATTATTAGTATGTTCTCCAGTCAATCATGTATGTTAGCATAGCCACACCTAGCATGGCATAGTATGCGTATGTGTGTACGTATGTGTATGTGTGTGTGTGTGTGTGTGTGTGTGTGTGTGTGTGTGTGTGTGTGTGTGTGTGTGTGTGTGTGTGTGTGTGTGTGTGTGTGTGTGTGTCTCATCTGTTGCATTTATACCATTTATACCCCTGGCAGTGTTTTTATAGTGACAAGTCTGCTACACCCCACACCTTTTTTTTTACCAAATATTTTCCTTCACTCTTTGCCTGCAGAACATTTGCAGCCACCTGTAAATAATCTCACACTTGCTGTGCACCACAACTACTGCAAGCCACTGAGAGGTGTGTGTGTGTGTGTGTGTGTGTGTGTGTGTGTGTTGTAATGAATCTCTTTAGCAGTAGCAGTCAGTAGAATGTGTGTTGGATGTGCAGCGTTTGATTATGAAGACTGTCGGGGGAAATTAGTGCAAAGTGCCCCCCAGCTAAACCTGCTTTTATTTTTTTATACACACAAAAATAGTTTGGGAGTGCGTCTCTACAGAGTTCAATGTTGAAATGTTTGACTTCACACAGCAAGTGTCCAGCAGGTGGTGTCCTTTCACCACATCACAACACTGACCTGCCACAATGTCCCCACAACACACATGTCCCTTCAGTAGAGTTGCCATGTATGGGGAGTGCTACACAACAACATAAAGACACACACACACACACACACACACACACACACACTAAGAGGAGGTGTCTTTGTGTGAGTCCCGCCTCTTTAAATAAGCTCCGCCCCTCCTCGTCGCTTTGAACCCTGCGATTGTCTTGTCCTCAATCCAGCCACTAATCCGTCCAAGTGTCCTTTTCAGTGGTGTCCAGCGGTGTGTGTGAGTGTGTGTGTGTGTATTAAGCACTAATTAATGAGTGTTACAGTGATGGAGGACACTTATTGGATTTGATGCTTTGGGAACACTGCCTTCAACACACGCACATACACCTACACACACACACACACACACCCTGCTGAGGTGAGAGTGTGTGTGTTTAAGGCCAGAGGTTGTGTAGTCAAGCTGTGTGTAAGCTTCTTACAAGCAACAAGAAAGGTCACGACCTCAGTGGTTTATTTCCTTTTCCAACAGTGCAGTTTTATTTTGTGCTTTTCTTACCATAATGTCACTTATTAAAAGACGCTTGCATTTTTATTAGAGATGTCTGATAATATCGGCCGATAAATGCGTTAAAATGTAATATCGGAAATTATCGGTATCGTTTTTTTCATTTTTATTTTTTTATTAAATCAACATAAACACAAGATACACTTTCAATTAGTGCACCAACCCAAAAAACCTCCCTCCCCCATTTACACTCATTCACACAAAAGGGTTGTTTATGTTATTAATATTCTGGTTCCTACATTATATATCAATATATATCAATGCAGTCTGCAGGGATACAGTCCGTAAGCACACATGATTGCTGATCCACTAATAGTACTAACCTTTAACAGTTAATTTGACTAATTTTCATTAATTACTAGTTTCTATGTAACTGTTTTTATATTGTTTTACTTTCTTTTTTTATTCAAGAAAATGTTTTTAATTTATTTATCTTATTTTTTTTATTTTATTTTTTTTAAAGTACCTTATCTTCACCATACCTGGTTGTCCAAATTAGGCATAATAATGTGTTAATTCCAAAACTGTATGTATCGGTTGATATCGGTATCGGTAATTAAAGAGTTGGACAATGGCAAAAAGCCATTATCGGACATTCCTAATTTTTATAGCACAGAAACTGTAGTCAAGTCTAATTAGAGCCTTTTTTTTAATTTTTTTTTTACAAATATTCAAACTAGTACATACCGTGTTTTTCGGATTATAAATCGCTCCGGAGTATAAGTCACACAGGCCGAAAATGCATAATAAAGAAGGAAAAAAACATAAGTCGCACTAGAGTATAAGTCGCATTTTTGGGGGAAATTTATTTGATAAAAGCCAACACCAAGAATAGACATTTGAAAGGCAATTTAAAATAAATAAAGAATAGTGAACAACAGGCTATATGACGCATCATTTTTTGTTTTCTTCACTTCATTAAGAGTAGCCTCCGCTTTTCGCCAGTCCCTTACAATCAGAATACCTTTATTGTCATTGTATGGAAACAACGAAATTGGACAGCAATCCAGCTCAATGCTTTTAAAACAAACCTACATAAAATAGTCTTAAGACAACAACAATAATAAAACAATTGAAAATTTAAAAACATAATAAAATGTTAAAAAAACATATTGCACAGTAGATCTTTATCAGAGGTAAGCATGTAATAAAGTGGTGAGTGTTCAGGTAAGTGCAGAGTTTAGGGCAATAACAGCTCTAGGATAGAAACTGTTTTTCAGTCTATTTGTCCTTGCTTTGATGGTATTATAACGCCTCCCTGAGGGCAAGAGTTCAAGCCAGTGGTGACCTGGGTGGGATGAGTCCTTGAGGAAGCTGTTTGCTCTCCTGTTGCAGTTAAGTTTCTCGCTTACTCCAAACTTTCTTTCTGCTGCTCGATTGCCGTTTTTCTGTTGCATATTTCACTACTTCCAGCTCGTAACCTGCAGTATATGTTTTCCTTTTCGGTGCCCTTCTCAGTTTTTATAAGTTACCGCCAATGTTGAAATGATCCATTTTCATAGGTACGGAAGTAGTAACAGGTAGCATCTTTTTTTTCACAATGCACTTCTGCCATGACCCGCCCTCGCCAAATTTTTATTGGTTGGCTTGTGTGTGTGACGATTGCTGATATACGTCTAGTCTCTTACATGAATGAGATAAATAATATTATTTGATATTTTACGGTAATGTGTTAATAATTTCACACATAAGTCGCTCCAGAGTATAAGTCGCACCCCCGGCCAAACTATGAAAAAAACTGCGACTTATAGTCCGAAAAATACCGTAATTGTTTATTATTCAAATACTACAAACCATTTGATATGAAGTTTTACTAACGAGTATTTCTATGTAGTATTACTTCTAGATAATCAATAAGTTTACAGTGAGAAGTTATTATTTTAAATTGTATTACTATTGATTATTTCCACAGTCACACACGTGGTGAAACGTACAAATAAAATACACAAACATGTTTCAGTGTAACAATGATCATGTCAGACAAACTTTATTTATAAATAGAACAATGTGTTATTATGCGTGTGACTTATAGCCCGCCTTCCGCCCGATTGTAGCTGAGATAGGCTCCAGCGAACCCGAAGGGATTAAGCGGTAGAAAATGGATGGATGGATGGTGTTATTAATTGTATTTCCATGGCAACAATGCAATATAAAAGTGCCAAATGTTATTTGGTGACATCATCATCAGTGTGTAGAACAAAGTGTGTGTTGCTGTTGTCGTGTCACACACACACACACACACCAACAAGTTGTGTTAGAATGACTCACACTCTTCTTCACCGCATCACACAGTGTTTAGTGCGACACAACATCACACACTTACTTTGTCACACGGTGGCGTCCTGCTGTGCCGCCATCTTGGCGAGGAGCATCATCCTGAGGAATTTATGTTCAAGAACGTCCTGGAAGTCGGTGAAAAGTTAACTTCACAAGTCCTTTTTTTTCATGTACAAAGATCATTTTCTGTCAACATGTTTTTTTATTTGCCTCAATTCACCTTTGTTGTTGTTGTTGTTGTTGTTGCCTTTTCCACATGTGACTTTCTTCTGGCTTGTGATTGGTTGAAAATTGTGCTCCAAGTGTGTTGTTGATCAGTCTACACGTCGTTTGTTTTGCATTGTCGTCTTTTCCACCAATGACTTCCTTCAAGTTTCTATTTACAGCTCTCGAATTATAGCGCCCCCTGGTGGTTTATGACAGACTTTTTGCTATTTACCGTATTTTACAGACTATTATGTTGCTACTTTTTCCCCACGCTTTGAGCCCTGCGGCTTATAACACGGTTCGGCTAATTTATAGATTTTTCTTTGTCAACGACCATAATGTTCTGTATTCAACACATAGTTTTAGTATTACACTGACAAAGACACTGAAAAGGTGTGTTATTATTTGTGCTATGGCGCCATCTTTTGGACGAGTTCGCTTACTGCAGGTAATGTGGCTGGAAAATGTACTTCCTGTTTCGTGCCTTGAACCGGAAGTATAACCGTCCATAGCGTTCTACTCAAAGTGATTCGTCATTCATCACTCCAAGCAACGCTTGTAAGTTTTACAATGTAACTAAAACAATTCTTATTTACTAAAGCGTCCTATGTGTGATGTCTGTTGGAGTGTTTTCATGCATATTTGTGCATGCTATCGCAATGTAATTAGGCTAGCATGGTTAGTTTTAGCAAATTTGCTAACACTAGCAAGGCTTGCAAACACAAAAAGTAGTTTTTTTTACTCAATATGACAGTAATGTTCTTAAAATCCTGAGATAATGCGAAAAAAGCAATAAAACTGTATTCCATCATAATTCCTAAACCAAACATGCAAAATGTATAAACATGCTTGTAATATTGAATCCATGTGAGTTTTACTAGAATCAGTTGTTTTTGTAAGGTTTGCAAATACAAAAGTTAGGTTTTAGTCACTATGACAGATACTGTCACACTCAATATGACAGTTATTTAAACAAAACTCCTAAACCACACATGAAAAATGGCTAATAATGCCTGAAATAATGCATCCTTGGGAGTTTTACTCGATACATATGCTTTTTTAAATCTTGCAAACACAAAAAGTCGTTTTTTACTCAATATGACTGTTATGTCCTTAGAATCCTGAGATAATGCGAAAAAAGCAATACAAATGTATTTAAACATAACTCCTAAACAACACATGCAAAATGGCTAATAATGCCTGGAGAAATGTATCTTTGTGAGTTTTACTGGGAAAAAAATATTTTGTAAGGTTTGCAAAGACACAGGTTAGTTTTTTTATTCAATATGACAGTATTGCTCTTTGTAACTGAGCTACTGTGTTAAACAATTTCCCTTGTGGACCATTAAAGTTTGTCTAAGTATAACTGTCATAGTAAATATGAAAGTTATATAAACATAAATCCAAAACCAAACATGCATTATGTCTAAAAATGCCTGGATTATTGTATCTACCTATGTGAGTTTTACTAGAATCAGTTGTTTTTGTAAGGTTTGGAAATACAAAAATTGGGTTTTACTCACTATGACAGTATACTGTCACACTCAATATGACAGTTAATTAAACATAACTCTTAAACAACACATGCAAAATGGCTAATAATGCCTGGAGACATGTATCTTTGTTAGTTTTACTAGAAAAATTATCTTTTGTAAGGTTTGCAAAGACACAGGTTAGTTTTTTTATTCAATATAACAGTATAACTGTCATACTAAATATGACAGTTATATAAACATAACTCCAAAAAAACTATATTTGTGAGTTTTACTGGAAAAAAAATATTTTGTAAGGTTTGCAAAAACAAAAAGTAGTTTTTTACTCAATATGACAGTAATGTTCTTAGAATCCTGAGATAATGCGAAAAAAAATCAATAAAAATGTATTCAGACACAACTCTTAAACCAAACATGTAAAATGTCTAAAAATGCCTGTATTATTGAATCTCTGTGAGTTTTACCAGAATCAGTTTTTTTTGTAAGGTTTGCAAATACAAAAATTAGGTTTTACACATAATGACAGTATAACTGCCACACTCAATCTGACAGTTATTTAAACATAACTCCTAAACCACACATGAAAAATGTCTAATAATGCGTGTAGAAATGTATCTTTAAATTATTAACTTACAATAACATTATTTTTGTATTATTTCAGTTCACCAAATTCATCAAAATGTCATCGTGGAATTATTGAGTCTGTTTAGCTGATTGCAGAGCTAGCTTGTGCAGCTTATGGGTCCATGATAATGACTTCTGTTTTGTTTGATCAGCCATTTTACTGCCGTGTTACAGACATTGTTTGGAAACAATTAAGGTAGGTAAATAAACTTTTACAAAATATTTTGTATCAGTTTATATGTGTGGCTTATAGTCCTGTGTGGCTAATATATGGAAAAAAAAAAATTCTTGTAAAATTTGGTGGGTGTGTCTTATATCCCGGTGCGCTCTGCAGCCCGGAAAATACGGTAATTTTCAGTCCACCTTTTTCCTCAATTTGCCAGCGTTGTTTTTTCCAGCAATGATTTTCTTCAGACACGTGCTGTTTGGGTTTATAGCGCCGCCTGTTGATGTGGTGATTATTTCCTGTATCATGTATTGTTACACTGGGATTTTGTGTGGATTCAACAGAAAGCCACACAGCGGAGGGATGATCACTCGCACCAATATTTCACTCAGTGACAGACTCTTTAGGACGTCCCCGTCCCTGAGAAAGACCGACGTTATTAAACTTCCCGCTGTGTCATGTGACCAAGTAAAAAGTGGCGTCTTTTATGAAATGTGACGCTAGTTGTGATTGTGTGTTTCAGGCTGCAGCTGCTGGACCAGCACTGTCAGAACAGCGCCCAGCAGGTTTGTGAGCTGCTGGCTAAACAGAACCAGCGGATGATGCAGGACAGAACCACAAACACACAAAACCTCTCACTGAACTAAAATCTTTGTTTGTTACGATTATTTATCTTTGCGTCACTTTTACTCCAACAGCCTTTTTTTTAATACGCTGCAAACAATATTTGTATTTTGGGGCTGAATGTGACTGCTTGTTGTAGTTCATGTACATTTATACTTGTTGACATATGTGGCAACAATATTTATTTTTGTATTACATTTTTCCTATTTAAATAGAAGCGCGGTGTCAGGGCACTATGACCCTGCGGAACATGCTTTATCAGTATCATGCTCCAAAAAGCTGTGCACTACAAACCGTGCTCATTGTAGCCGCTAATCCTGACTTTTTCATGTAAAAAAAAAAAAAATCAGCACAATTTATTTTATACATTTGTTTTGTAGGTTAAAGTGTTTTATATATTGTGCTCCACAGTAAATGTTGCTGATCAATTTGAATGTATTATTTGTTTTTTTAATTTAATTATATGGTGATAAATGGTTCAAGTCGGTCAAAAAAGTGAATAGATTTCATTTTTTTAACTATTTTCTGTTACAGAATAAAAACATTGTTAAGTATATTCTTTGTTAAGGATACAATGATTTGCAGAGGTGTACTTAGAACAATTATTTATAGTAATGGCACAGACCCAAACATAAATTCACTAAACCCTATATTTCATTTGTGGGCCCTTTTGTATCCCCCATAATTTTGGGGGACTTAAAAAAAAATTGCTTAGAAATAATGATTCAAAATCAATGTTATAAATTATTTACCTATACAATTAATTCACATCAAATATTCCACTTTGAAGTATTTTTATGTAAAATACATTGCATATTGTGTGTGTCGGCCATAAAGATCTGGGTTTTTTTTTGACAAAATGGGCATAAACAAACAAAAATATAATAATCGACGGATTGATTTAATTTAATTTTTAATTTAATTCATCTTGACACTTAAGCGTTGAAAGGAAATGTCAGAAAGTTAAAGGTTTTTGCACATTTGGTTCATGGAGGGTGTGTTTTGTCAAGCATTGAGATTTCGTTTGATGGTCCTTGAACGCACCACAGTTGCGTGCCATGTGACGCAGGGGTGGAACTTCAGCATGATTTCCTCCCGACAAATCTAGAAGTGCGCCCCCCCCCCCAGCTTGTCAATGGATCACAGCCCTTTGAGACACTTGTGATTTAGGGCTATATAAATAAACATTGATTGATTGATTGAGACAAGATGGACTTTTGCTAGTTTAATGGACGTAAAAGAGCAGCAGTAGAAACAAGTCATGTGACAAATCTGTCCAGAACAACAAAACAAACAAAAAAAAGAGGCTGCATTTCTTTTTAAAAGACGCCTGTGAGAACTCAGACTGCAGAATGAACGCACAAACACAACCTGGAGGTGCTAACAAAAGAATAAATTAATTGGAAAAGAAGTTCAAGTTATCAATGACATTCAAAGAAGAAGAAGAATAAATAACATTTGTCTAAGAAGAAATAAGAGCACATCCCCCAGCTGTACTTGAAACTGCCTCCTCCATAAAATCTCAATGTTTTTTTCTTATTTGGAGTGAAACCGTAAGGCTTTCCTGGCGTGTGAAGACAAAAAAGACGACGGGGGACATGGTGGTCCGACTGGAAAACAATCACGCACTTTGTAGAAGCTACTGGAAGACGCGTTAAAGACAGAAACTTCTTGTCTTTTCTTTCCTGCCTGGAATGTTTGAACACCGACCTCACTTGCTTCCTTCTTTCCTTCCTTCCTTCCTAACACCTTCAGTGGACTTTCTACTTGCCGCTCACCTTCCTGCCTGCAATGATGCATCATGATCATGTCATCGTTTTAGCAAACCTTCACGTCTGTCTCCAGCGCCTCCAGTCAGCTGTAGTCCTCACAAAAAAAACACAAAAAAGTAACACGAGCACAGAACGAAGACCTCCACCAAGGCCACATCCCAGGTAAAGTATAAAAATAAATCTCAATCTGGTTTCTGTGTGTAACATTAACGCGTCGGTGCAAATCTGGATAAAAGTGCAGACACGGGAGTGCACAGAGCAGGGGTGTCAAACGTAGGGCCCCGCGAGACGAGTTGACATAAACTGCTGTTCTAAATGTGTCCACTAGGTGTCGCATTAGCAATGGGGTGCCGTGTTCTGATAGATGGGAGCGTTTTAGAACGTTAAGACTCAATGAACATAACATTCATTCAGTGAGTAAAATACGACTAATGAAGTTAGAAAACTTTCAGAATGTACTTGGTCTATTTTTAAACAAAACAATCTGAAATTGTCTTTATTTTTAAGTTATCACGCCAGGATTTTACTTTGGAATGGATTTTCCTCCATGTGGCCCCTGAGCTAAACGAGTTTGACGCCCCTGCTCCAAAGCCAAACACACGCTATCCCCCCCCCTCAACTCAACTGACACCACGGTCTTCTGCTTCTGGAATGACAAAATGATCCAATCCAGTGTCAAACTGCAGCCGTCACAGGCAACGTTTCCCAATTGAGCATCCATTCAAGTGTAAAAAGAAGGTAACGTACAAACAAAATATCGTCTCGATATTATTACTCTCGACTTGGGTTTCACGCAGCCTGGACGAGTGCGCAGTAAAGCTAATTTGCATAAGTGTATTAAAACGCAAGAGTCCAGTGTGGTCGATGTTGAGCTAAAAGTGAATTAAAACATTCATTGTTGACTTAGCCATATTGTACTGAGCAGCCAGGACGGAGGCTTTTGTCGCTCCGATTTTGGTTCTATGGTTCTCATCACACTTTGCCACCAGCTGGGGCCACTCAAGTAACCTTGGTGGAGGCCTGTGCTCGTGGGCCCCCTCTAGTGGACAAGACGAGCTGATGACAATAAATAAATCATAAATAATTCCTTGGCGGAGGGAACGCGACACGTTTTGTCCTCCTACATTCTTTAGTTTTGTTTCTCAGCCCTAACAAAGCGTGTTGGCATTAAAAAAAGTCAAATATAAAAAGTATGAGTGCAAGAATAAAGAAGTACCTTGATGGATGGTCCGTAAAGCTTCCCTGGTGACAACATTGGAGAACGTCACTGCTGACTTGTAGGGGACTGCTGTGCTCTGATTGGCTGCCTTCAACCTCCTCACACGCACACATGACATCTTTTTTTTTCTTCTTTTCAATCCATGTTGATGTGTCGCAGCTCCGCATTAGCAAGCACAGGCGACGCGTTGCTAGCGTCGGCGTTGTTATTGATGGCGTTAAAAGCCAGGGGGGAGAAGGGGGGGCTGGTTGTGTTCCTGTCCCTAGTGGTGGGTGTTGGAATAGCAGCAACGAGGAGAATGGATTGCATCGAGTGGAACCTGAGTGGAATCCTGCCTACGTGTGGCCTGCTGGACCCTCTCGGTGGACCCCGGAATGATTGAGGCGTGCGCAGGAAGCCTGAGATAAAACCGCCGGTGGCAGTCCGCCTCTACAAGCCAGGAGCGGGACGGCCGAGCAGACGCGTCAAAGCACAGCAGTCCCCTCCCGCGTTGGCGCTCGCGGCTAACCGGACGTTCGTACCTTAATGAGCTCCGTTCATGAACCAATAGGATGGTTGTCCCCCCCCCCAGGACCCCGAGACAAAAGGGGGTTGTTCAGTCCGAAAGTGTAGGGTCTGTGCTGTCCTCGTCCCGCACTGATGAGCTCGTAGACCGGCTGTGATGATGTCACCATGGGGGACAAGTTCATTCCCGCCCGCTGGCAGAGTAGGAGAACTGCGGGAAGTGCGGCCGTCTCTCGTTGTCCAGACAGTCCATCCCGTCCTCGTCGACTAGGACCACACAACAACAAGTTCCAGTACAAAAACCAAGGATGCATGTGGCTGTTTGACAGTGTGCCGCGGCACACTAGTGTGCCGTGACATGCAGTCTGGTGTGGATTATGCAGTTTCACCGATTTGGGTTAAAAATGTTTTTTGCAAACCAGTAATTATAATCCGCAAATAATTAGAGATGTCCGTTAATGGCTTTTTTGCCGATATTTCGATATTGTCCAACTCTTAATTACCGATTCCAATATCAACCGATACCGATATATACAGTCGTGGAATTAACACATTATTATGCCTAATTTTGTTGTGATGCCCCGCTGGATGCATTAAACAAAGTAACAAGGTTTTCCAAAATAAATCAACTCAAGTTATGGAAAAAAATGGCACTGCCATATTTATTATTGAAGTCACAAAGTGCATTATTTTTTTTAACATGCAGCTTGAAATTTGGGACATGCTCTCCCTGAGAGAGCATGAGGAGGTTGAGGTGGGCGGGGTATGGGGTAGCGGGTATATTGTAGCGTCCCGGAAGAGTTAGTGCTGCAAGGGGTTCTGGGTATTTGTTTTGTTGTGTTTATGTTGTGTTACGGTGCGGATGTTCTCCCGAAATGTGTTTGTCATTCTTGTTTGGTGTGGGTTCACAGTGTGGCGCATATTTGTAACAGTGTTAAAGTTGTTTATACGGCCACCCTCAGTGTGACCTGTATGGCTGTTGACCAAGTATGCCTTGCATTCACTTGTGTGTGTGAAAAGCCGTAGATATTACGTGATTGGGCCGGCACGCAAAGGCAGTGCCTTTAAGGTTTATTGGCGCTCTGTACTTCTCCCTGCGTCCTCGTACACAGCGGCGTTTTAAAAAGTCATACATTTTACTTTTTGAAACTGATACCAATGATTTTGAAACCCATCCATCCATCCATTTTCTACCGCTTGTTCCTTTTTGGGGGTCGCGGGAGGTGCTGGAGCCTATCTCAGCTGCATTCGGGCGGAAGACGGGGTACACCCTGGACAAGTCGTAATTTTGAAACCGATATCGATAATTTCCGATATTACATTTTAAAGCATTTATCGGCCGATAATATCGGCAGTCCGATAGTATCGGACATCTCTACAAATAATGTGTTGTTGTTGAGTGTCGGTGCTGTGTAATACTCTTCCATATCAGTAGGTGACAGCCGGTAGCTAATTGCTTTGTAGATGTTTGGGACACGTCGTGTGAGACGACGATAGTTTGTCGTGATCATAATATGAAGACGACAGCGGGAGGCAGTGTGCAGGTAAAAAGGTGTCTAATGCTTAAACCAAAAATAAACAAAAGGTGAGTGCCCCTAAGAAAAGACATTAAAGCTTGGGGAAGGCTATGCAGAACGAAACTAAAACTGAACTGGCTACAAAGTAAAAAAAAACAGAATGCTGGACGACCGCAAAGACTTACAGTGTGTGGAGCAGAGACGGCGCCTGCAACAGGAAAATACGGACAAAACAGGAAAAGCGCAAGACAAGAACTAAAACACTACGCACGGGAAAACAGCAAAAAACTCAAAATAAGTCACGTCGTGATGTGACAGGTGGTGACAGTACACCTACTTTGAGACAAGAGCTATAGTGATGCATGCTTGGTTATGCTTTAAAGTCATATCCAACAATTGCGACAATACTGTCAACTGAGTTTCGTTTATTTAATGTTTTCTGCTGGTGGTGTGCAATAAAAAAATGCGCTTTGGCTCAAAAAAAGGTTGAAAAACACTGCTCTAGGGGGCGCCACAATGATGAGGGGAAAAAACCATATATAGTTATTTGTGTCATGTGGATAAAAGCACCAACACTTTCACTTGTGGGCTATGATCCACTAATCCGGGCGCCTTTTTGTGACATTTGACGTTTACATGGCGGCAAATATGTGTTCCAACCATGAACCAATTCCTTCTTCTGCAGGAAGCCATCACTTCCTGTACACACGGGCCCGCCCATTTTGAAGAGGCGAAGTTTTAGCGTTGTTAGCGTTGATGGCTAGCACACTTCTGACGTGTTTATTTCCACGATTGTCGTACCTTGCGCCGCCGGTCAGATCTGTGTCAGCCGGATTACTCGGTGTGATCAGAAACACTTTAAACGTGTCCAAACGCTCACAGTCTCGCTGTATAGCTTCAGGTTGCTATGCGACCGCTAGTTAGCCTCCAGCTTGCGGTACTTTCGCTTCGAAGATGTTATCGGCGATGGGGGCTTTGTTTTACAGAACGTCTTTAATTGTGATGAGACCGAAAAAATGCCAGAGCGAACCTTTATTACAGCGAAGGAGAAGACACTGCCGGGACACAAGCCGATGAAGGATCGCTTCACACTGCTAGTTTGTGACTGTACGGTGATCCCAGAGTGCACACTGTGGCTACACCAGCAGCACACCTGTCCCAAACCTAACTAAATAACAAGTTAAATCCAGCCTATCTCAGCTGCATTCGGGCGGAAGGCGGGGTACACCCTGGACAAGTCTCCACCTCATCGCAGGGCCAACACAGATAGACAGACAACATTCTCTTATTATTATAATCAAATGACAGCAGTCATTTCCATGAGGTTATTTTGTAATATAATGGCCCACTTACAATGACAATAACAAAAAATATTGTTTTTCATGAACTGTGTACTTGTATTGTTTGTCAGGGTGGAGGTCCTGCTTTGGAAATAGTTTGTACCACTTTCAGACATTGCATTTAGTTCCCATTAAAACATTCACATGTTGCACAATGATAGATGTAAGCAGGGGATCATGTGTATATTACTGCAACTTCCTGTTTGTAAAAAATATATTTTTATTAGTATTTATTTAATATACTAACAGCATTTCATGATTAATATTTATAAATTAAGATTCGTAATAAATGACACTAGAATAAGCACACATTTGATTGGTAAATCATAGTGTAACGACCTGGAATTACACTTTATGTGTGGTGTTGGAGTTGTCCGACTTTTTGAGTGGCTGTAAACGCATCACTGGCTAAGTGCCATATGTGCATGTGTTGGCGCAAGTGAGAAAGAGCGAGTGGCTGCTGTTGATATAACAAAGTTGCTTTTGGTCTGGTTTGTACTGCAGAAAATGACCAGTTTTGCTAGATATAATTTTTTTTTTACTAATGTTTTGGTGATGTGTTTATGGCCGACAATAAAGAGTTTTGCTCAGTAAAGTGATGGATGGAATTCATGTCCTCAAAGCGTCTCGACAGACATTACAATATTTGAACAATGATGACGAAAACTGTTTTCTCTGTCGTGGCCGTGTCGTGTCGAGAATTGTTATGCGCTTATTTTTTTATTTGATTTTGTGCGTGGCATACATTTGCCGTGCGCAGAAGACGCTTGAGCAGTGCGCAATTGCACAGGCGCGCACCTTAGAGGTAACATTGGTGATGAACTACATTCCTCTCTAAAGTAGATAAACAGCTCTGATCAATTACTATATTACATTAAAACAAACTGGTTTTGTTTGAGAAAATTCTACCCAAACATTACTAAAGTAGCTGCACAGGACAGATTTTAGAAGAAAAAAAAATATATATATATGTTTTTAATAGATTAAGAATCCTACACATAAGAATCTCGATTCATTTGCAAATCTATTTTTTGACATCTCCAATATCTAGATGCACCTCTCCTAATAATGTACTTTTAATTGTTTTGTTTTACAAAAAAGTGCCAAAATTCAAAATATAAAGTAGCCAGAATATAAAAGTAGAAATTCATATAACCTTTCATTTTCTTTAAAAACTGGAGACACCTCTGTTTCTAACTTTAATCAAGGGTCCTTGAACGCACCATAGTTGTCTGCAATAAAATACAAACGTGAACTTTGTACACAACTTTATTCTATACTGCCACAAATACATTTATTATATTTTCTATCACTTAATCCTTTCACTGTTATATCTATTAAGGGTGCTCAAAATTCATTCAATTCACATCCAAATTGTGTTTTTATTTTTTCCGATTCCAAGTTGATTAATAAGTTTTGAGAATTAATCAAAATAAAATAAAAATGTACATATATATTTTATTTTTTGCAATTTTTTTTTTAAGAAGACATTTTTGGATTAAATAATATTATTATAATAATAATTCCTTTTATTTATAAAACATTAAAAAAAAAAAATCTCAAAGTGCTGCAATGGCAAAAAACACATGAAACATCTATTATTATTACTACTATTGATTTTGTTGTTTTGATCATTTTTATTTTTTAGTAATGTATTTGTATGTCTTCTCAATTTCTATCATAATTATTGGAAAACTTGAATTGGGTTGGAGTTGTTCTGTTCTTTTATTAAATGTAATAATATTCTGTGATCTTTGTAAATTATATTTAAAAATAAATGTTTAAAACATTTTTTTTCAGGTCAAAGCCAAGAGGAGCTTTTGTAATCTGTTTTGAAAAAATGTTTTATCGCCATTTATATACCAAATAATATATTACGAGAATCGTGTTGAATCGGGAATCAATTCTGAATTGGACGGAATCATGAGGTGCCCAAAGATTTATCATTTTAATACTA
This sequence comes from Nerophis lumbriciformis, assembly GCF_033978685.3. NCBI lineage: Eukaryota > Metazoa > Chordata > Actinopteri > Syngnathiformes > Syngnathidae > Nerophis > Nerophis lumbriciformis. Next base: position 56,117,823 of record NC_084549.2, on the reverse strand, counting down.
CCATTTATGATGTTTTTTTTTATAACCTAGGTTTTTAAATGACAAAAAAAAGCCCATCGTTCCCAGTACAACATTATTCCTTAAATGCTCACATTGACACCGCTGGCTACGCTCGTTGAAGAAACATTGACTTGTTAGCGTTGTTGTAATGTCACCTGCTTGCACGCCATCTCTCTCCTAATGCGTTCCTCCACACCAAACTCATCGAAACATCGTTCTACACTTTCATTTGTGCACTGGGAGCAGGAGAGCATCTTGCCCAATTGTCCAACATGTCTTACTGCACCATTGAAGGGCACCACAAAGCAGACAGACAGGCATAAACAGTACAATATTCAAAATGATGGCGTCATTGATTTTTTTGTCGCACTGAAGTAAAAACTCACATTTCTCAGGCGGCGTCACTGTGATGGTTTGTGCCGTGAACTCCTCGTCAAAATACCTAGTGTCGGTCTCTGACGTCACCTGGGGCTTGAAGGGAGGAACCATCTAGGATGTAATAATCATATTGTTAGCACTCTAATTATTATCAATATCATAACACGCATACTTCATACCCTAATTGACTTTACTATCTTTGTAAAGGTACTTTTTATTAATAAGATTCTTCTATATAAGTAATTAATACTAGCAAATGGTCAATATTGTCAAGTGTCAATACACAAACTATTGTCAAATTACACAAACTATTGTCAAGTGTCCATACACAAACTGTTGTCAAGTGTGAGGTGTTGATACACAAATTATTGTGAAGTGTTACTACACAAACTGTTGTCAAGTGTGAGGTGTTGATACACAAATTATTGTGAAGTGTTACTACACAAACTGTTGTCAAGTGTGAGGTGTTGATACACAAATTATTGTGAAGTGTTACTACACAAACTGTTGTCAAGTGTGAGGTGTTGATACATAAATTATTGTCAAGTGTCCATACACAAACCATTGTCAAGTGTGAGATGTTGATACACAAACTGTTGTCAAGTGTGAGGTGTTGATACACAAACTTTGTCAAGTGTGAGGTGTTGATACACAAACTATTGTCAAGTGTGAGGTGTTGATACACAAATTATTGTGAAGTGTAACTACAGAAAATATTGTCAAGTGTCAATACACAAACTATTGTCAAATTACACAAACTGTTGTCAAGTGTGAGGTGTTGATACATAAAGTATTGTCAAGTGTCCATACACAAACTATTGTCAAGTGTGAGATGTTGATACACAAACTGTTGTCAAGTGTGAGGTGTTGATACACAAACTGTTGTCAAGTGTGAGGTGTTGATACACAAACTGTTGTCAAGTGTGAGGTGTTGATACACAAATTATTGTGAAGTGTAACTACAGAAAATATTGTCAAGTGTCAATACACAAACTATTGTCAAATTACACAAACTGTTGTCAAGTGTGAGGTGTTGATACATAAAGTATTGTCAAGTGTCCATACACAAACTATTGTCAAGTGTGAGATGTTGATACACAAACTGTTGTCAAGTGTGAGGTGTTGATACACAAACTGTTGTCAAGTGTGAGGTGTTGATACACAAACTGTTGTCAAGTGTGAGGTGTTGATACACAAATTATTGTGAAGTGTTACTACAGAAAATATTGTCAAATGTCAATACACAAACTATTATCAAATTACACAAACTGTTGTCAAGTGTGAGGTGTTGATACATAAAGTATTGTCAAGTGTCCATACACAAACTGTTGTCAAGTGTGAGGTGTTGATACACAAACTATTGTCAAGTGTGAGGTGTTGATACACAAACTATTGTCAAGTGTGAGGTGTTGATAAACAAACTATTGTCAAGTGTCCATACACAAACTATTGTCAAATTACACAAACTATTGTCAAGTGTGAGGTGTTGATACACAAACTATTGTCAAGTGTCCATACACAAACTATTGTCAAGTGTGAGGTGTTGATAAACAAACTATTGTCAAGTGTGAGGTGTTGCTACACAAACTATTGTCAAGTGTGAGGTGTTGATACACAAACTATTGTCAAGTGTGAGATGTTGATACACAAAGTATTGTCAAGTGTGAGGTGTTGATACACAAAGTATTGTCAAGTGTGAGATGTTGATACACAAACTGTTGTCAAGTGTGAGGTGTTGATACACAAACTATTGTCAAGTGTCCATACACAAACTATTGTCAAGTGTGAGGTGTTGATACACAAACTATTGTCAAGTGTCCATACACAAACTATTGTCAAGTGTGAGGTGTTGATACACAAACTATTGTCAAGTGTGAGGTGTTGATACACAAACTGTTGTCAAGTGTGAGGTGTTGATACACAAACTATTGTCAAGTGTCCATACACAAACTGTTGTCAAGTGTGAGGTGGTGATACACAAACTATTGTCAAGTGTGAGGTGGTGATACACAAACTATTGTCAAGTGTGAGGTGTTGATACACAAACTATTGTCAAGTGTCCATACACAAACTATTGTCAAGTGTGAGGTGTTGATACACAAACTATTGTCAAGTGTCCATACACAAACTGTTGTCAAGTGTGAGGTGTTGATACACAAACTGTTGTCAAGTGTGAGGTGGTGATACACAAACTATTGTCAAGTGTGAGGTGTTGATACACACACTATTGTCAAGTGTGAGGTGTTGATACACAAACTATTGTCAAGTGTCCATACACACACTATTGTCAAGTGTCCATACACAAACTGTTGTCAAGTGTGAGGTGTTGATACACAAACTGTTGTCAAGTGTGAGGTGGTGATACACAAACTATTGTCAAGTGTCCATACACAAATTATTGTCAAGTGTCCATACACAAACTATTGTCAAGTGTGAGGTGTTGATACACACACTATTGTCAAGTGTGAGGTGTTGATACACAAACTGTTGTCAAGTGTGAGGTGGTGATACACAAACTATTGTCAAGTGTCCATACACAAACTATTGTCAAGTGTGAGGTGTTGATACACAAACTATTGTCAAGTGTGAGGTGTTGATACACAAACTATTGTCAAGTGTCCATACACAAACTATTGTCAAGTGTGAGGTGTTGATACACAAACTATTGTCAAGTGTGAGGTGTTGATACACAAACTGTTGTCAAGTGTGAGGTGTTGATACACAAACTATTGTCAAGTGTCCATACACAAACTGTTGTCAAGTGTGAGGTGGTGATACACAAACTATTGTCAAGTGTGAGGTGGTGATACACAAACTATTGTCAAGTGTGAGGTGTTGATACACAAACTATTGTCAAGTGTCCATACACAAACTATTGTCAAGTGTGAGGTGTTGATACACAAACTATTGTCAAGTGTCCATACACAAACTGTTGTCAAGTGTGAGGTGTTGATACACAAACTGTTGTCAAGTGTGAGGTGGTGATACACAAACTATTGTCAAGTGTGAGGTGTTGATACACACACTATTGTCAAGTGTGAGGTGTTGATACACAAACTCTTGTCAAGTGTCCATACACACACTATTGTCAAGTGTCCATACACAAACTGTTGTCAAGTGTGAGGTGTTGATACACAAACTGTTGTCAAGTGTGAGGTGGTGATACACAAACTATTGTCAAGTGTCCATACACAAATTATTGTCAAGTGTCCATACACAAACTATTGTCAAGTGTGAGGTGTTGATACACACACTATTGTCAAGTGTGAGGTGTTGATACACAAACTGTTGTCAAGTGTGAGGTGGTGATACACAAACTATTGTCAAGTGTCCATACACAAACTATTGTCAAGTGTGAGGTGTTGATACACAAACTATTGTCAAGTGTGTGTTTGTGACACCTTTTTGTCGTACACATCCTGCCAGTCCACCCCAGCAAAGAAAGTGTGTCTCATTATTTCCTTGGCATCTTCTGGTCCTCCACCAAGTCTAGTTTGTTAGAGGAAGAAGAATCAATGTGAATGAATATTATTCAAACATACATGATGTACTGATTGAAGCTAATATTTAAACTTCCAGTATGTACTGATTGAAGCTAATATGATTTAAACATACAGTATGTACACATTGGGGAGACTATGTCTCCCAGCTGCCCTAGGAATTCCTTGGAATCCCTCAAGAGGAGCTGGACAAAGTGGCTGGGGAGAAGGAAGTCTAGGCTTCTTTACTTAGGCTGCTGCCCCCGCGACCCGACTTCGGATAAGTGGAAGAAGATGGATGGATGGTATGTACTTATGAAAACTAATAATATTCAAACATACGTACTTATTAAAACTAATAATATTAAAACATATATACTTTTTGAAGCTAATATGTTAAACTAAAGCTAAGAGCTTTTAAAATATGTTTAACTCCATTCTTGAATGTTTTGATCATACTTATCAGTTTTACACATGAATAATAGGACAGACGGAAATAAGCTGACAATAGCACAGCTTTCCCACAATACCTCCTCTTCATATCATTACCAATATTTAATGCACTTATACTGTAAATCCCGCTACTTTTTTCCTACGTTTTGAACCCTGCGGCTTATAAAACGGTGCAGATAATTTATGGATTTTTTTTCGCTGATGGCCATAATGCAAATAGTTTTAAAAGAACACAAGCAAAGAGTGTTATTGTTGGAGCTATGACGCCACCTTTTGGATGAGTTCGCTCACTGCAGTGCCCTTTCGTTTAGACTGGCTTTCAACTGGAAGTAGAAGTGCCGCTCCGTCTTCTAGCCGTCCATACTCATATGGATTCTTCATTCATCCCTACAAGCAACGATACTGAACTGTCCCATGTGTGATGTCTGTAGGAGTGCCATCCATCCATTTCCTACCGCTCGTCCCTCTCGTTTTTTTTGTTAAGTACATAACTCCACATGTGTTCATTCATAGTTTTGATGTCTTCAGTGACAATCTACAATGTAAATAGTCATGAAAATAAAGAAAATGCATTGAATGAGGACGAGATGTGTACAAACTGTTGGCCTGTACTGTATATGCACATGCCATTCTCCTGTATTTCATACTGCAAAACAAATCTACCGAACACTGCAAAAACTGAAATCTAAGGAAGATTAAATATCTCAAATAAGGGTGATATTTGCTTATTTTCTGTCTGATAAGATAATTCTTCTCACTAAGCAGATTTTATGTTAGAGTGTTTTACTTGTTTTAATGATTTTGGTCCTAAATGATCTCAGTAAGATATTACAGCTTGTTGCTGAGATGTTATGACCTATATTGAGTAAAACATGCTTGAAACTAGAATATCAAGTGTTGCAAAGCTGTGTCATCAACACTCACAAGTATAAAACTACTTTTTTAAAGTAATCATTTCTTATTTCAAGCATGAAAAAAAAAAAATCATGATTTTGACATAATTGTGTCTCATAATTAAAACGGATGACAGCCAAATGGACTTTGCTGTTTTATTTTCAATGAAACAATAGAAAATACGTACTCATATAGTAGTACAGTTGGCACAGTACAGCAAACGGACAGTTAATATTTAAACATTTCTAACAATTTTGAACAGAAATAGTTCATTCGCATTCAGATAAATTCTTCAAAATTACAATTAAAAACATTTTGGCCGGGGGCCGGGCTGTATAAATGCGCACTAATTGACTGAAAGAGCACGCACTTGGCGCGATGATGTCATGCTGTCTATTGAAAAATGCATTTTTAGACCATATGATAAATGGTTACCCCGAGAGTAACAAGATGTTGCCTTGTTGCCTTTCCATTAAGAACAATAAATTCGTTTTTAGTATATGTTTGCTGGTTTCAAGAAACGTAATGCCGATCGCATATCATTATGTCAAGATAATGGCACTAGCATTTACTTACAAACCCTGTTTCCATATGAGTTGGGGAATTGTGTTAGATGTAAATATAAACAGAATACAATGATTTGCAAATCCTTTTCAACCCATATTCAGTTGAATATGCTACAAAGACAACATATTTGATGTTCAAACTCATAAACATTTTTTTTTTTGCAAATAATCATTAACTTTAGAATTTGATTCCAGCAACACATGACAAAGAAGTTGGGAAAGGTGGCAATAAATACTGATAAAGTTGAGGAATGCTCATCAAACACTTATTTGGAACATCCCACAGGTGTGCAGGCTAATTGGGAACAGGTGGGTGCCATGATTGGGTATAAAAACAGCTTCCCAAAAAATGCTCAGTCTTCCACAAGAAAGGATGGGGCGAGGTACACCTCTTTGTCCACAACTGTGTAAGCAAATAGTCAAACAGTTTAAGAACAACGTTTCTCAAAGTGCAATTGCAAGAAATTTAGGGATTTCAACATCTACGGTCCATAATATCATCAAAAGGTTCAGAGAATCTGGAGAAATCACTCCACGTAAGCGGCATGGCCGGAAACCAACATTGAATGACAGTGACCTTCGATCCCTCAGACGGCACTGTATCAAAAACCGACATCAATCTCTAAAGGATATCACCACATGGGCTCAGGAACACTTCAGAAAACCACTGTCACTAAATACAGTTTGTCGCTACAACTGTAAGTGCAAGTTAAAGCTCTACTATGCAAAGCGAAAGCCATTTATCAACAACATTCAGAAACGCCGCCGGCTTCTCTGGGCCCGAGATCATCTAAGATGGACTCATGCAAAGTGGAAAAGTGTTCTGTGGTCTGACGAGTCCACATTTCAAATTGTTTTTGGAAATATTCGACATCGTGTCATCCGGACAAAAGGGGAAGCGAACCATCCAGACTGTTATCGACGCAAAGTTCAAAAGCCAGCATCTGTGATGGTATGGGGGTGCATTAGTGCCCAAGGCATGGGTAACTTACACATCTGTGAAGGCACCATTAATGCTGAAAGGTACATACAGGTTTTGGAACAACAAATGCTGCCATCTAAGCGCCGTCTTTTTCATGGTCGCCTCTGCTTATTTCAGCAAGACAATGCCAAGCCTCATTCAGCACGTGTTACAACAGCGTGGCTTCGTAAAAAAAGAGTGCGGGTACTTTCCTGGTTCGCCTGCAGTCCAGACCTGTCTCCCATCGAAAATGTGTGGCGCATTATGAAGCGTAAAATACGACAGCGGAGACCCCGGACTGTTGAACGACTGAAGCTCTCCATAAAACAAGAATGGGAAAGAATTCCACTTTCAAAGCTTCAACAATTAGTTTCCTCAGTTCCCAATCGTTTATTGAGTGTTGTTAAAAGAAAAGGTGATGTAACACAGTGGTGAACATGCCCTTTCCCAACTACTTTGGCACGTGTTGCAGCCATGAAATTCTAAGTTAATTATTATTTGCAAAAAAAAAAAAAAAAAGTATATTGTGTCTTTGTAGTGCATTCAATTGAATATGGGTTGAAAAGGATTTGCAAATCATTGTATTCCGTTTATATTTACATCTAACACGATTTCCCAACTCATATGGAAACGGGGTTTGTAATTTAAGAATATTTTTCAACATATTGAGCAAATAGGTCTCATATTTTTTTTTCTACCAAGAAAAGTGCACTTGTTATTAGTGAGAATATACTTATTTTAAGGTATTTTTGGGTTCATTGAGGTTAGCTAATTTTACTTGTTTTGGAAAGTCTTGACAAGCCAAATGTTCTGTTCTATTTTGCTTAGTTCAAATAAAATACCCCTAATTGTTGTATTTTTTTTTCTTGTTTTTGAACACTGACTTTTTGCAGTGAAGTCACTTGAACTTGAACTTGAACTTGACTTGAACTTCCTGTGTTTATGTGTCACATTTTGAGTTGCACTGATTGAGCACACGCACCTTTTGTTGGGGTCTTTAATGAGCAGGCCGGACAGCAGCGACTTGGCGTCGGCTGAAAGGGTGCGCGGGAACTTGATGTCCTCCATCAGGATGAGCTCAAACAGCTTCTCGTGGTCCTGGTTGTAGAAGGGCAGCCGTCCGCACATCATCTCGTACGTCACCACTCCCAGACCCCACCAGTCCACCGCCCGGCCGTAGTCGTTGTCCTCCAGGACCTGAGGGAGGAGACGGAAGCAGACGTTCAATGTCTGTCTGCGTGCACGTTTTTAAGCGCGGCTGTTTGTTTTATTAGACATCTGCTTTTATTTTGCAAGTCTGCATGTATTTTATTGAGTGCCCGAGGTGACAAAGAAGGCAGATGAGCCAGGAGATAAAGCAGAAGAGAGTCAAGATGGCACAAAGTGGCTGCAGGGAAGCTTAAAAAACAAGCTGAGATGAACAGAAGTGGGTTTAGTGGTAACAAGGAGGATGATGATGATGGCAAACGCACACGTGCACACAGAGGCTAACATCACTGCGTGGCAGGTCTTCAGAGGCCAGTTCGAGGCCTGCTGAGTGTGCTGCCCCCTCCTGGTCTCTGCCAGCTCTCCCTGGCACGCTCACTCCTCAGCTGGCAGACACAGACAAGAGCGTCCCTGGATGGAGGAGGCAGGAGGGGTCATGGACGCAGGTCACGGCTGCCGAGCGAGTCTATCAAAGTCCTCTGCTACACTTTGCCTACTCTCGTCTTCTCCATCTGCTCCTTCATTCCTTCATCCTCTCGCGCGCCTCAGGGGGACGAGGAAGGATGGGGAGCAGGGGACGTGAGAAGAGAGGTACTTCAGGTGCTGCTGAGGCCCTCATTAACATCACAAGCTTATTAACATGTGACGCTATGATGAAGAGTGTGGTTTTGGGACGGGGTGAGGGTGAACGGCGTGCAGACTGGCAGGCTTGGAGAGCGTCCAGAACAGCATATGTTGGACATCTCGCCAATAATAATAGCATCTTCTCACTGTTAATAATGGACCGGGCCGGGCGAACAGACTTCACAAAGGCCCACATGCTAACAGCCATTATCTAAAGATGCTGGTAGTACACATGACGAAAATACTTCATTAGTTACACCTGCACAGTCTAATGATTCAATATAACAATGATAACACAATAGTATTTATTGTGGTGGCAGTAAAGCTGTTAAACGAATATCCAAGCAATGTCATTATCATCTTTGTAAAGCCCTAATTTTCAATTTGCTATTAAAGATGTCCCGATCAACACATTTTTGGCTGAACGGGTTGAACGTCTACAGTATTTCCTTCTGTTTTGTGCCATGAACCAGAAGTAGCGTTCGTACTCGTATAGTTTCTTCATTCATCACTCCAAGCATTGTTTGTAAGTTTTGCAATACAACAAACTAGACATGTCCGATAATGGCTTTTTTGCCGATATCCGATATTCCGATATTGTCCAACTCTTAATTACCGATACCGATATATACAGTCGTGGAATTAACACATTATTATGCCTCATTTTGTTGTGATGCCCCGCTGGATGCATTAAACAATGTAATAAGGTTTTCCAAAATAAATCAACTCAAGTTATGGAAAAAAATGCCAACATGGCACTGCCATATTTATAATTGAAGTCACAAAGTGCATTATTTTTTTCCAACATGCCTCAAAACAGCAGCTTGGAATTTGGGACATGCTCTACCTGAGAGAGCATGAGGAGGTTGAGGTGGGCGGGGTTGGGGGTGCGGGGGGGTGTATATTGTAGCGTCCCGGAAGAGTTAGTGCTGCAAGGGGTTCTGGGTGTTTGTTCTGTTGAGTTTATGTTGTGTTACGGTGCGGGTGTTCTCCCGAAATGTGTTTGTCATTCTTGTTTGGTTTGGGTTCACAGTGTGGCGCATATTTGTAACAGTGTTAAAGTTGTTTATACGGCCACCCTCAGTGTGACCTGTATGGCTGTTGACCAAGTATGATTTTCATTCACTTGCGCGTGTGAAAAGCCGTAGATATTATGTGACTGGGCCGGCACGCAAATGCAGTGCCTTTAAGGCACGCCCCCAATATTGTTGTCTGGGTGGAAATCGGGAGAAATTCGGGAGAATGGTTGCCCCGGGAGATTTTCGGGAGGGACACTGAAATTCGGGAGTCTCCCAGGAAAATCGGGAGGGTTGGCAAGTATGAATGGGAGACGCAACTGCTCTGTACTTCTCCCTATGTCCGTGTACCACTCCGTACAGCGGCGTTTTAAAAAGTCATACATTTTACTTTTTGAAAAAGATACCGATAATTTCCAATATTACATTTTAAAGCATTTATCGGCCGATAATATCGGACATCTCTACAACAAACTGTTTATACTTACTCAACCGTCCCATGTGTGATGTCTGTAGGAGTGTTTTCATGCATATTTGTACGGGCTATCTTCATGTAATGACGCGATCATCGTAAGCTTTGGCTAATATACTAACACGTTTACGAGTGTCTGTGTTAGTATTATTAACTTACAATGGCATTCTTTTTGTATTGTTTTAGTTTCACAAATTCCTCAGCAAATTCACCAGGACGTCACTGTGGAGTTATTGAGTCGGTTTAGCTGATTGGAGAGCTAACTTCTACAGCTAGTGGGTCCATGACGATGACTTCTTTTTTGTTTGATCTGCCATTTTACTGCCGCGTTAAATGCACAGTTTAGAACAGGGAAACAAGGGTGTCCAAACTTTTGGACTGGGGCGCCGCATTGGGCTAGGGGCCGAAAGCAGACTGCATGCAAAGTAACCATATATATATATATATATATATATATATATATATATATATATATATATATATATATATATATATATATATATGTGTGTATGTTTCAATTTCAACTCCTACCTTGTTTGCCTCCGTGACAACCTCTTTAAAGCTTTGTAATGAATCTGAAATATCAAGCAGCTAAAAGTCAAACATGCATAAGTGTGGAGAGAGTGTTTTGCATTTTTCCCATCATGCCTTGGGAAGGATTTAAATGGGTATCATTTCTAATTTTTTCTGGTGATGGGACAGTTGTTTTTTTATAAATTCACTAGGGTTGTCCCGATACCAATATGTATGTCGATACTCTTAAGATACTTTTCTAAATAAAGGGGACCACAAAAATGGCATTATTGACTTTTTTTTAACAAAAAATTACAGCACATTAAAAACATTTTTTATTGCAATCGAAGAACAATTTTGTCCTTAAATAAAATAGTGAACATACTTGACAACTTGTATTTTAGTAGTAAGTTAAAAAACAAAGGCTCCTAATTTGTCTGCTGACGTATCATATTGTGTCATTTCTCATTCTATTATTTTGTCAAAATTATGAGGGACAAGCTGTAAAAATGTATTATTAATCCACTTGTTCATTTACTGTTAATATCGGTTTACTTTCTCTTATAACATGTTCTATCTACACTTCTGTTAAAAAGAAATAATCACTTATTCTTCTGTTGTTCGGATACTTTACATCAGTTTTGGATGATACCACAAATTTAGGTATCGGTCCGATACCAAGTAGTTACAGGATCATACATTGGTCATACTCAAAGTCCTCATGTGTCCAGGGACATATTTCCTGAGTTTATAAACATAAAATGAATTTAAAAAAAGGAAAAAAGATTTTTGTGACGATAAAAAATATCGATGTAATCATAGTAGTATCGAATAGATACGCTATTGTACTTTGTATCATTACAGTGGAGGTCAGGGGTACATCAATAGCGGTGACGCCAGTGCGCTATGGTGTGTAGTGAAGCATGTTTAGCTATTCCTTGTCCTGCAGGAATGATACTGCAGGACTGCGCCACGCCGTCCCACGGTAGGGACGGCGTGGCGCAGTGGAAGAATGGCCGTGCGCGACCCGAGGGTCCCTGGTTCAATCCCCACCTAGTACCAACCTCGTCATGTCCGTTGTGTCCTGAGCAAGACACTTCACCCTTGCTCCTCATGGGTGCTGGTTAGCGCCTTGCATGGCAGCTCCCTCCATCAGTGTGTGAATGTGTGTGTGAATGGGTAAATGTGGAAGTAGTGTCAAAGCGCTTTGAGTACCTTGAAGGTAGAAAAGCGCTATATAAGTACAACCCATTTATCATTTATTTATTTGTAAGAAACTTACTTTATTTGTCTCCAGAAGTAGCTAAAACACTGCCGACTGTGGATGGATGCGAGCTCGCCATGTCTTAAAGCACCTCTCCCTGAGGGAGTTTCAGTGTTATAACTTCACCTTTATCTTTAGTTTTTAAGCCGAAATGCGTCCGTTCTCCCTTTTCTGTCTACACACTGTGTCTGCTTGTAAGTACTGCGTGATTGTGCGCTGCCGAACATGCTCCTCTGCTCGTAAAACCAGCAATTTCATGATGTGACGACGCGTCGTCATGCCTGTTAAAAAGTATAAAAAAATTGTGGAACCGGTACTTTTCAAACGGAGTATAGTATCGTTTTTTATTAGGGATGTCCGATAATGGCTTTTTGCCGATATCCGATATTCCGATATTGTCCCACTCTTTAATTACCGATACCGATATCAACCGATATATGCAGTCGTGGAATTAACACATTATTATGCCTAATTTGGACAACCAGGTATGGTGAAGATAAGGTACTTTTTAAAAACATTTATAAAATAAGATAAATAAATTAAAAACATTTTCTTGAATAAAAAAGAAAGTAAAACAATATAAAAACAGTTACATAGAAACTAGTAATTAATGAAAATTTGTAAAATTAACTGTTAAAGGTTAGTACTATTAGTGGACCAGCAGCACGCACAATCATGTGTGCTTACGGACTGTATCCCTTGCAGACTGTATTGATATATATTGATATATAATGTAGGAACCAGAATATTAATAACAGAAAGAAACAACCCTTTTGTGTGAATGAGTGTGAATGAGTGTAAATGGGGGAGGGTTTTTTTGGGGGGTTGGTGCACTAATTGTAAGTGTATCTTGTGTTTTTTATGTTGATTTAATAAAAACAAAAAAAAAACGATACCGATAATAAAGAAACGATACCGATAATTTCCGATATTACATTTTAACGCATTTATCGGCCGATAATATCGGCAGACCGATATTATCGGACATCCCTATTTTTTATTCATTAGTACCGCGATAGTATACTATCACCGGTATACCGTACAACCAACGTTCCCTCTAAGGTGCGCGACTGCGCAATTGCGCACTGCTAAAGCGTCCTCTGCGCACAGCAAATATATGCCACGCACCAAATCATATCCCATCTGAATTCTAAACAAAATAAACACATTTATTCTGTGTAATTTTGCAATGCAACTCTGAGTGACAGTGACAACAAGCGGCCCTAACGGTGTTCGTCAACACCGTTCAATTTTTGTAACGTGTATCGAGATGCTTCGAGGACAGGAATTATATCGATCACTTTATTGAGCAAAACTGTTTATATTCGGCCATAACCACACCAAAAACATGAGTAAAAAACTTCTCTCTCGAAAAACTGGTCATTTTCTGCCGTACAAACCAGGCCAAAAGCAACTTGTCATCTGTCACCAACACGCATACCACTAAGCCACTGGTGCGTTTATGGCCACACAAAAAGTCGGACAACTCAAACACCACACAAAGTTACACAATGACTCCTCAGTCATACGTGTGATTATTCTACTGTCATTTATTATTCATGTTAATATATTGATATTAATCATGGAATGCTGTTACTAGAGAAAGTTACAGGAATGCACACTTCATCCTATGCTTACATTTCATTGTGCAACATGAGGATGTTTAAGGGCAACTAAATGTGATCTCTGAAAGGGGTACAAATGATTTCCAAAGCAGGACCCCCACCCAGACATATTGTACAATACTAATCCATAGCTTATGAAAAACAAGATTTCTTTTATTTTCATTACAAGTGGGCCAAATCACTAATATTACAAAATAATCTCATGAAAATGACTCCTCTCATTTGAGTGTTATAATAAAAGATTGGTTTGAGACAGGTGTGCTGCTGGTATTGCCACGTGTGATGTTGCTCACGTGTGCTCCACTGAATGCTCAGGGAGTTTTTGTGTTTGCTCACACACATGAACAATTAGAGGGAACATTGCGTACAACCCTAATATCCAGCAGGTTGTGTTACGTGTGACCAAGAAAGGTTGTTAGAATTGGGTCATATATGTTGTGTTTGTGCTTGCTGTCCTGAGTTTATCACATTGTCTACAAGATGGTGGCCCTCAGACCCATGGCTATTTAAATTTAACATGAAAACACCCCGCACGGCCAGGTTGCTTACTGAAATTGAACTCGTGTTAACGTCTCGCGGGCCAAACTGAAGATGCCGGCGGGCCGCATTAGGCCCGGGGTTTGGACACCCCTGGCGTAGAACAAATAAGGTATTTAAATAAACATTTACAGACCCTTACTGTGTAAATAACAAATTTTCGCAACGTATATACAGTATCTGCGGCTTATAGTTCGGTGCGGCTAATATATATAAACTATTTTTTTCTTCTAAAATTTAGTGGGTGTAGCTTATGTACCGGTGCGCTGTATACCGTATTTGTCTAACTAGAAGTCGCAGTTTTTTTCATAGTTTGGCCGGGGGTGCGACTTATACTCAGGAGCGACTTATATGTGAAATTATTAACAAATTACCGTAAAATATCAAATAATATTATTTAGCTCATTCACGTAAGAGACTAGACGTATAAGATTTCATGGGATTTAGCGATTAGGAGTGACAGATTGTTTGGTAAACGTATAGCCTGTTCTATATGTTATAGTTATTTGAATGACTCTTACCATAATACAAACCCCGTTTCCATATGAGTTGAGAAATTGTGTTAGATGTAAATATAAACAGAATACAATGATTTGCAAATCATTTTCAACCCATATTCAGTTGAATATGCTACAAAGACAACATATTTGATGTTCAAACTGATAAACATTTTTTTTCTGCAAATAATCATTAACTTTAAAATTTTATGCCAGCAACACGTAACAAAGAAGTTTGGAAAGGTGGCAATAAATACTGATAAAGTTGAGGAATGCTCATCAAACACTTATTTGGAACATCCCACAGGTGTGCAGGCAAATTGGGAACAGGTGGGTGCCATGATTGGGTATAAAAGCAGCTTCCATGAAATGCTTAGTTAATCACAAACAAGGATTGGGCGAGGGTCACCACTTTGTCAACAAATGCGCGAGCAAATTGTTGAACAGTTTAAGAAAAACCTTTCTCAACCAGCTATTGCAAGGAATTTAGGGATTTCACCATCTACGGTCCGTAATATCATCAAAGGGTTCAGAGAATCTGGAGAAATCACTGCACGTAAGCAGCTAAGCCCGTGACCTTCGATCCCTCAGGCTGTACTGCATCAACAAGCGACATCAGTGTGTAAAAGATATCACCACATGGGCTCAGGAACACTTCAGAAACCCACTGTCAGTAACTACAGTTGGTTGCTACATCTGTAAGTGCAAGTTAAAACTCTCCTATGCAAGGCGAAAACCGTTTATCAACAACACCCAGAAACGCCGTCGGCTTCGCTGGGCCTGAGCTCATCTAAGATGGACTGATACAAAGTGGAAAAGTGTTCTGTGTTCTGACGAGTCCACATTTCAAATTGTTTTTGAAAACTGTGGACGTCGTGTCCTCCGGACCAAAGAGGAAAAGAACCATCCGGATTGTTATAGGCGCAAAGTTGAAAAGCCAGCATCTGTGATGGTATGGGGTGTATTAGTGCCCAATACATGGGTTACTTACACATCTATGAAGGCGCCATTAATGCTGAAAGGTACATACAGGTTTTGGAGCAACATATGTTGCCATCCAAGCAACGTTACCATGGACGCCCCTGCTTGTTTCAGCAAGACAATGCCAAGCCATGTGTTACATCAAAGTGGCTTCATAGTAAAAGAGTGCGGGTACTAGACTGGTCTGCCTGTAGTCCAGACCTGTCTCCCATTGAAAATGTGTGGCGCATTATGAAGCCTAAAATACCACAACGGAGACCCCCGGACTGTTGAATAACTTAAGCTGTACATCAAGCAAGAATGGGAAAGAATTCCACCTGAGAAGCTTAAAAAATGTGTCTCTTCAGTTCCACGTAACACAGTGGTGAACATGCCCTTTCCCAACTACTTTGGCACGTGTTGCAGCCATGAAATTCTAAGTTAATTATTATTTGCAAAAAAAAAATAACGTTTATGAGCTTGAACATCAAATATCTTGTCTTTGTAGTGCATTCAATTGAATATGGGTTGAAAAGGATTTGCAAATCATTGTATTCCGTTTATATTTACATCTAACACAATTTCCCAACTCATATGGAAACGGGGTTTGTATGTTACGTTAACATACCAGGCACGTTCTCAGTTGGTTATTTATGCGTCATATAACGTACACTTCTTCAGCCTGTTGTTCACTAATCTTTATTTATTTTAAATTGCCTTTCAAATGTCTATTCTTGGTGTTGGGTTTTATCAAATACATTTTCCCCAAAAATGTGACTTATATGTTTTTTTTCCTTCTTTATTATGCATTTTCGGCCGGTGCGACTTATACTCCAGAGCGACTTATACTCCGAAAAAATACGGTAGTCCGGAAAATCCGGTATTTGTAGCGCTCCAAATCTATTTGTGGCAGGCCATCACAAATACATGAATGTATAGGAAACACTGCAGGTTAATGCAGAAAAACAACACTAAACTGTTCTAAGAAGGCAGAAAGTAGCACCAGTGTGTGCGAGCTAATGGATATTTCATGTTGATGTTCATCAGTGGCGGAGACACACACAGGATGCTGGAAGAACACTGCTTGCCGCCAGCTCCGCGCGCACAACTGACTGGTACAACTGGAGGGATAACGCTGGCTTAGACTGGGAGACTAGTCTTGAGACGAGTGCACACACGCACGCGACAGATGGAATATTTATCCGCCCTCGTCAAATTCATAAAGTTTTGAGAGTGCAGCAAACAATGAGATGCAGAGGCACACACATACACACACACACACACACACACTCACACACACACAAGCACCTCAAGCGCTTGGTGAAATTGTGAGCGCCTACGACGACTGAAGGAGAAAAGAGGTGGCAGCTCGGTCGCAGGCAGGGAGCAGATTAATCCTCTCACAGAGCCAGGATGCTGCCCTACAGCCGCGGGCATGGAAGCATGTGTCTTTAGACTTGTGTCTAAGGGGCTCGCTGTACTCACACTAATGTTTGACCCCACTACTCACAAGTGGCCCTGTTAAGACGCATTATCCTCTGGGTGAGAAATAAGATTATTAAGCGTTAAAAGACCGAGATGTGACAAAAAAAAAAAAAAAAGGAAAGCGAGAGGAAAAAGGCCTTGTCCTATCTGGTGGCTGGGATCAGCCATGTGGTGGCGGGATGCTGCTCCCGGGATGGAGGCTTTGGCAGCGTGGACTGGACTAGATGGGACGGGAACACATAGCCTGTGGCGGTATCAGCGCAGATAGCCAGCAGGCGCACACATGATCACACACAGATTGCCGGTGTCAAAGGCAGACATTTTGGAATGTTAGAGAGATGTTTGATAAAAGTTGCTTATTATTGATGTATTGAATGAGAAAATGAGTTGTGGAGAAGTTGCACATTGTTTGACCTTTGTATGAGCAGCAAGCACAGGAAGTGTCGAAGTTTTTCTCCTGTAACCCTCAAATATTCCCTCTTCTCTCTTTGGTCTTCAACCCCCACCAGCCCCCTTTTCTCTTTTTAATCCCAGCTACTTTGCATCTCTCTAACTTGGCTCCGAGCAAACTGTGTTATTTTTACACGCGGGCGGGCGAGCAGAGCGTGCAGGCAGGCGGGCGGGCGAGTGGCGGCGGTGTAGATTTCCAGGTTTTTTCCGAGCACCTTCCTCCAACCTCGCCCATCTGCCGCCATCTGCCTCACTTTAGCCCGCACTTTCTACTGCACGCACGCACGGGCACGTGCGCGCGCGCACACACACACACACACACACACACACACACACACACACACACACACACACACACACACACACACACACACACACACACACACACACACACACACACACACACACACACACACACACACACACACACACACACACAAATGCATGCTTTCTGTGAAAAATAACTAGCAGCCTCCAATCAGCTTTTGGCACGCAAAGGAAGGGACTTAAAAAAAAAAAAAAAAGGCAGAAAATTCAGCGCCAAATTGTCCTCTGTACTTTTTCAAGTGGGATATGCACCACGTCTCTCCCCTGCTGCCTTCATCTCCACATCTCCATCCCTCCCTCTACGCCACCCACAGCGCTGAGACGCTCTCGCCAGTTGATCTGCTGAACTTCTGGATGGACGCTTGTTAAAATTTATTCGACTCTCTCTAAAAATGCCCCATTATTATGTATTTCTGCACCTGATACGGTTATGGACATGGCAGTGAGATGAACAAAGCATAAATATACAGTTATTTAAATAAGCGGTACTGCGACACACATGCACTCACCAGACACTTGATTAGGTACACTTGCACAATTGAATACAAAACTAATTCCTTGATAAAAAAGTACATTTTTAAGATTTGAGCAATTCTAATGGACCCTAGTTATAGACACCCTACATTTCATGAGGTATGCTAATTTTGTTGGCATGTTTGTCAAAACATTCACGCCTACTTTGTTTCCTCTATTGTTATTTTCCTTATAAAACGATCATATGGTGGCGCTGTTGTTAAACCCCAAAGTGTGGCCCCATGGTACACACCTTTGGGGAACTGACAAGTTCCTGTGCACAAATCTACAAACCCCGTTTTCATGAGTTGGGAAATTGTGTTAGATGTAAATATAAACGGAATACAATGATTTGCAAATCATTTTCAACCCATATTCAGTTGAATATGCTACAAAGACAACATATTTGATGTTCAAACTGATAAACTTTTTTTTTTTTTTTTTTTTTGCAAATAATCATCAACTTTAGAATTTGATGCCAGCAACACGTGACAAAGAAGTTGGGAAAGGTGGCAATAAATACTGATAAAGTTGAGGAATGCTCATCAAACACTTATTTGGAACATCTCACAGGTGTGCAGGCAAATTGGGAACAGGTGGGTGCCATGATTGGGTATAAAAGCAACTTCCACGAAATGCTCAGTCATTCACAAACAAGGATGGGGCGAGGGTCACCACTTTGTCAACAAATGCTTAGGCAAATTGTTGAACAGTTTAAGAAAAACCTTTCTCAACCAGCTATTGCAAAGAATTTAGGGATTTCACCATCTACGGTCCGTAATATCATCAAAGGGTTCAGAGAATCTGGAGAAATCACTGCACGTAAGCAGCTAAGCCCGTGACCTTCGATCCCTCAGGCTGTACTGCATCAACAAGCGACATCAGTGTGTAAAGGATATCACCACATGGGCTCAGGAACACTTCAGAAACCCACTGTCGTTAACTACAGTTGGTCGGTACATCTGTAAGTGCAAGTTAAAACTCCATTATGCAAGGCGAAAACCGTTTATCAACAACACCCAGAAACGCCGTCGGCTTCGCTGGGCCTGAGCTCATCTAAAATGGACTGATACAAAGTGGAAAAGTGTTCTGTGGTCTTGTTTTTGGAAACTGTGGACGTTGTATCCTCCGGACCAAAGAGGAAAAGAACCATCCGGATAGCTATAGGTGCAAAGTTGAAAAGCCAGCATCTGTGATGGTATGGGGGTGTATTAGTGCCCAAGACATGGGTAACTTACACATCTGTGAAGGCGCCATTAATGCTGAAAGGTACATACAGCTTTTGAAGCAACATATGTTGCCATCCAAGCAACGTTATCATGGACGCCCCTGCTTATTTCAGCAAGACAATGCCAAACCACGTGTTACATCAACGTGGCTTCATACTAAAAGAGTGCGGGTACTAGACTGGCCTGCCTGTAGTCCAGACCTGTCTCCCATTGAAAATGTGTGGCGCATTATGAAGCCTAAAATACCACAACGGAGACCCCCGGACTGTTGAACAACTTAAGCTGTACATCAAGCAAGAATGGGAAAGAATTCCACCTGAGAAGCTTAAAAAATGTGTCTCCTCAGTTCCCAAACGTTTACTGAGTGTTGTTAAAAGGAAAGGCCATGTAACACAGTGGTGAACATGCCCTTTCCCAACTACTTTGGCACGTGTTGCAGCCATGAAATGTTTTCTTTCTTTTAAATCTTTTCATTTTCTCAAAAATGTACATAGCGCCTTATAAACTGGAGAGCATTAATTCTGATTCACATTATAGACCTTGAAGCAATTTTTTTGGTACATGGTGTAATGATCAGTCTGACCAGTAGATAGCAGTCACGCATAAGCGATACATCTGGACTGCAGGTTTACGCCCCCTGTTCAATAAATACCCCTAGCAAGTTCCCGTAAGCAAGCAAGCCCAAAACATTGATGTTTCATTGAGAAATTTTAATATTACACACAGCGCTCAAAAATCTTTCAAAATGTTTAGGTAAAAAAACCCAAAACCAGTGAAGTTGGCACGTTGTGTAAATCGTAAATAAAAACAGAATACAATTATTTGTAAATCCTTTTCAACCTATATTCAATTGAATACACTGCAAAGACAAGATACATAACGTTCGAACTGGTAACTTTGTTATTTTTTGCAAATATTATTTGGAATTTGATGCCCGCAACATGTTTAAAAAAAGCTGGCACAAGTGGCAAAAAAGACTGAGAACGTTGAGGAATGCTCATCAAACACTTATTTGGAACTTCCCACAAGTGAACAGGCTAATTTGGAACAGGTGGGTGCCATGATTGGGTATAAAAGCAGCTTTCATGAAATGCTCAGTTATTCACAAACAAGGATGGAGCGAGGGTCACCACTTTGTCAACAACTGCATGAGCAAATAGTCTAACAGTTTAAGAACAACATTTCTCAACAAGCTATTGCTAGGAATTTAGGGATTTCACCATCTAAATATCATCAAAAGATTCAGAGAATCTGACGAGTGCACATTTAAAATGTGTTTTGGAAACTGCGGACGTCATGTCCTCCGGACCAAAGAGGAAAAGAACCATCCGGACTGTTATAGGCGCAAAGTTCAAAAGCCAGCATCTGTGATGGTATGGGGGTGTATTAGTGCCCAAGACATGGGTAACTTACACATCTGTGAAGGCGCCATTAATGCTGAAAGGTACATACAGCTTTTGGAGCAACATATGTTGCCATCCAAGCAACGTCTTTTTCATGGAAGCTCCTGCTTATTTCAGCAAGACAATGCCAAGCCACGTGTTACAACAGCATGGCTTCGTAGTAAAAGAGTGCGGGTACTAGACTGGCCTGCCTGTAGTCCAGACCTGTCTCCCATTGAAAATGTGTGGCGCATTATGAAGCCTAAAATACCACACCGGAGACCCCGGACTGTTGAACAACTTAAGCTGTACATCAAGCAAGAATGGGAAAGAATTCCACCTGAAAAGCTTCAAAAATTGGTCTCCTCGGTTCCCGGACGTTTACTGAGTGTTGTTAAAAGGAAAGGCCATGTAACACAGTGGTAAAAATGCCCCTGTGCCAACGTTTTTGCAATGTGTTGCTGCCATTAAATGCAAATGGCAATGAATATTTGAAGTTTCTCAGAACATTAAATATCTTGTCTTTGCAGTGCATTCAATTGAATATAAGTTGAGAAGTATTTGCAAATCATTGTATTCTGTTTTTATTTACGATTTACACAAGGTGCCAACTTCACTGGTTTTAGGGTTTGTTCGACTTTGGTAAACTACGAAGCTGCACCACTTGATGGATTGTCGGCGCATTACGGCTATCATAGTCAGACGTGCTGTGCTTCAACATATTAAGGTGTGTGTCTAAGGACCAGTGTTGGGACTATTTTGGGCGGTAACTAGTAGTCTAACGCATTATTTTTTATATTCAGTAACTCAGTTACCGTTACTACATGATGCGTTACTGCCTTATTTTACGTAATTTTTTAGGTAGTATCAGCTAGAAACTGAGAAGATCTGAGTTTATTTTATTGGAGGGGGGGGGGGGGGGGGTCTGTGTTTACTAACAACAAGACATCATGGCGGAGCCGAAGTTGAGTTTCTTAACATGGAGATATTCTCACTACTTTTCTTTTGTCGAGCACAAAGAAAATAACATTTTAGTTATATGTAAGTTGTTTCTTGGATCAAAGATCCTATCTACTGCCCAAAACATCAATTCAAATCTGCTGAAACACCTACATAAGCAACATGCTTCGACGAAGCTAGTAAAGAGAGACACAGACTCCGATGCCACTTCACCTTCACCTCCACCTAAGCAACAGCAGCTGGATTTTAACGGAGGGACTGCTAGCCAGGACAACATTGATAGAGCCATTGCAGCTTATGTGTTAGAAGACATGCAGGCTATTTCTACAGTGGAGTCACCCGCTTTCAGGCAGCTAATTAGCATGATACCGGCGTCAAACGGCAAATCGCACGGAAACCATGTTCCACGTTCCTGAACAGTGAGTACATAAACATGGAAAGCGAGCTAAAGAAAACACTCCAAACTCTGCCTCTGCTCATCATTCATCACTGAAGGTACACACACTCTGTCAATTCTCTTACATACTCTTTCATTCTAGACTACTAGAGTGTTTGATTATTACATCACTCTAAATGTATAGACTATAAAGTTCACAAACATAAAGAGGGATCCTAATGGGCCAGGCCAATCTTTCCTTATCTCTAAACTAAAACTGGGGAAATGCATACAATGTTATGGGCTTCAGTACAGTGTTGATCTCTTGAAGACACAATTTTATTTCAGAATTCCTTGAGAGAGAAAAACGCCTGGTTAGGCTTTGTGTATGTCATGTGTGCCTTCCTTGGGTGAAGCCAGCTATGTTGTGACATGTTGTTATTATGCTGTTTGTTACTTATACTGTATATGTTATGTTGCAGCTATTTAAAATAGTTTTGTCAATTTGTTCTGGCCTGAAACAAATTGGTCCTTTGTCTTTATCTTTGTGTGTTGTTGGGCTGGGCGATATGGCCTTTTATTAATATCTCGATATTTTTAGGCCATGTCACGATACACGATATATATCTCGATATTTTGCCTTAGCCTTGAATTAACACTTGATGCATATAATCACACCATTATGATGATTCTATGTGTCTACATTAAAACATTCTTGTTCATACTGCATTAATATATGCTTATTTTAAACTTTCATGCAGAGAGGGAAATCACAACTAATTTACAAAAACTGTATTTATTAAACAGTTACTAAGCAGTGGCACAAACATTCATGTCATTTCAAAACAGAAAGTGCAAGATTGTCAGAGACATTTTAAAACAAGCTATTAGTGCACTTTTGTGCATGATGTCACTAAGATGACATATCAAAACAACACTAAATTAAAGTGCACTTTTTGTACAGAACGCCACTACAATAGTTAAAAACATAAAGTGCACTTTTGTGCATGATGTCACACAAGATATTTAAATAACTGTCAAATAAAAATGAGCTGCTTAATAGGAAATCAAATGGTTCTGTTGTTGACTATTTTTTTCATACGGTGTTGATCTGGAAATGGTTGCTTGGGCATTTTGTTGGGTGTGGCACCGAACGGAGATGTTGACATGCGAAGTTTCAAGCACTCCTTATTCTCTAGCGGGTGACTTTTCAAATGATGCTACAAATTAGCAGTGCTGCTACTTTTTGTAGCAAAGCTTTTGCCGCATACTTGACATACTACGGTTGTCTGTTCAACATCTTCCCGCTTGAAGCCAAACCATCGCCAGATGATGGACCCTGTGCTGTTTTTCTTGGGAATTAATTCTTCTTCCTTCATTTGTTACCAGATTCGCACCTTCTCTCTCTTGTATTACCACTCGCACCACACCGTTAGCACCACAGCTAATGTTACCTATGCCGCTACCTCTCTGTTCCACAAGAGTGTATGACGTTGCACGCGTGACAGTATGTGACGTATGTAAGAAGGTGCGCTTGTTTTACGTCTCTGTGAGGACAGACAAGAAAGAGTGACAAACGCCTGCAGTGTAATGCCCGCAGCTAAAAGCAACTGCGTGAGACCGTATACTCGGATATCACGATACAGTAATTTTCTATATCGCACGGAGACAAACCCGCGATATATCGAGTATATTCGATATATCGCCCAGCCCTAGTGTGTTGTATATAGACCACATTGTTTAGCAGAGTTCAGTGATGCAAATGCATGTCAAGTTGAACAACAAATAGTATTATTCTCCAGTGCAATATCAGTACTGAAATGAAGGCTAAAAGGGCATTAAAGGGGGCCTTAAAAAAAATAAAAATAAAATTAACTAAATAGTTACTTTTCACAGTAACGCATTACTTTTTGGTGTAAGTAACTGAATTACTTTTGAAATAAAGTAACTAGTAACTGTAACTAGTTACTGTTTTTCAGTAACCAACCCAACACTGATAAGGACACACACAAATGGCACCTGTTAAGGAACATTATGTGGTGTTTTGTTTCACAAAATTATGCAAAAACAACTTGTCTTAACTATTGGTGCTGTCACGCTAAATTTCTTCCCCCTATAAAAACCTTCCCCCATTTACTTCCGGGGTCTTTCCTCTTACGTCATTTCCTCTTACTTACGTCATTTCCTCTTACGTCATTGACAGCGATCGATAGACTCCAAATCTCCTGAAAATGGTGATGTCACTGAATGACATTTGTCTTTATCTTTCCCAAGGGGGACTTATGTCAAACACCAGCAGGCTTCGAAAAATTCCAGACGGAGTGTTAGGGAAAATTTCAGGCGGAGTGTTAGGGCCGCTGCTGGGAACTTCTGTCTTCGTGGTAACGTGCAAAAAATATTAATTAATATATAATACTGATAAATGTCTGTACTTTAAATCAACATTATAATTGGCTCATTACGGAAAGTGACTTGACACGGAGGGCAAAGTTTATAATTGTAGAGAATTCAAAGTCATATCAGGGTTATTATCGGGGTTGTTGGCAATTATTTTTATTATTTGCTAAAAACTGCTCCTACTCACGTCTCAATATTGGGCTACCATGGACCAGCCGCATACAGTAAAGGTATGTTCTTACTCGAAGTTAGAGTGAATCTCAGTAAATCGTGTTTGCCAACAATATCAACCTAAAACCCATCCGTCTGAAAGAAAAATTAACCCTGAAGTAGTGTTGACCCGTGGAAAACGAATCAAAAATCGTTTAATTCTCCGTCAAATGTGCAGTCAGGAATATCCTCAAGTTAATTTGTCCGATTAATACAGACGTTTTGTTAACGCTATATTATAAAAAATAAAAAAAACAAGTATCCTTCCAGCGACGGGCAGTCAAAGCCGAAGTGTTATCAATCGCTGTCAATGACGTAAGAGGAAATGACCCCAGAAGTAAATGGGGGGGGGGGGAGATTTTTGTAGGGGGAAGACATTTGGCGTGACAGTACCTACTGATGTGTATTTTGGATCTGCGTAAGTCCCGAAAATGTGCGAGCGCCCACTATTGTAGTCCACGCTGTAGTCAATAAGCTCTTTCTTTTTCTCTATCCTCTTGTTGTTGGGCATTCATCCTCCGTTGTTGCCATTTCTAATATAAAGTAACGTATAGTTCGGACCTATATCTGTCAGTAGACTTGCTATGGAAGTGCTAAAAACTACCGGCACGACAAAAATGACAGGGAGAAGACCTTGACAAAGAGGAGCCACGTAAATAAAACTGCCCACAAAACGGGAATCCTGAAAGACGGTCAGAAAGCGGCTTGAAGATGGTCTGTAAAACATAATCTATGCAATTTTTTTTTTAATTTTTTATTTTTTTTTATTAAATCAAGATAAAAAACACAAGATACACTTACAATTAGTGCACCAACCCAAAGAAAACTCCCTCCCCCATTTACACTCATTCACACTCATTCGCACAAAAGGGTTGTTTCTTTCTGTTATTAATATTTCTGGTTCCTACATTATATATCAACATATATCAATACAGTCTGCAGGGATACAGTTCGTAAGCACACATGATTGTATTTTTTTATGACAAAAAAAAAAAATCAGCGCCCCCCGGTCCGTGGGACAAATTTTCAAGCGTTGACCGGTCCGCAGTTACAAAAGGTTGGGGACCTCTGATATAGACCACAAGGAAGTGCTTTAAATGTAGTGAAAAAAAATCATAATATGACCCCTTTAAATAAAAAGATTTCAGTGTGTGAAAGTACTTTTTGAGCACATTCAACAATACCGTAATAATAATGATAACCCTAATAATTTTGGTCACAATGGCAGTCTTATGAAATGTTCATATAGGAACATCCCTGATTACATGTATGCTAGAATGTCTTCCAAAGCATTTTGAGCACAACCCATAGGTGGCGCCATGATAGTGCTTTGCAGTCATGAGAAAAAATTAGGACAGACGATGAGGTGAAAAATATAAAAAAAACTTAACAGTTCTGGATCTCATTGTGCCGATGTTCCTAATATTGCGGCCTGTGTGAGTGGTATGCAAATTAAGGGAAAAAAGTGAATATTGCATATAAGGATGTAGCGATAAACGCTAATGATAACTACAATAAAACTCCCGGCGGTTTGCATTACCGCTTTAAATTAAATGATCGCAAAACCGTGATTGATTACAATCAAGATAATCACTTTGATAAACTCCCGGAATGACTGGCGCCAGCTAGCTAGCTTAAATCTTGACATGAAAACAAGTGACATTAACGTCGTTCCCTATTAAGAAACCCAAATCTAAAATCATATAAACACATTGCTGTCTGAGCAACTAAGATATTCAATTGTGCACATTGAACCTACAAAATGTGCTCTCTTAGGACAGAATGATCTTTCTAGACTCAAAGAAATACAAGACTGGGGTGGGGGGTTTACGGTTCAAGGACCGCTGAGCCGTTGTGGTGAAGAAGGAGCTGAGCCGGAAGGCAAAGCTCTCAATTTACCGGTCGATCTACGTTCCCATCCTCACCTATGGTAATGAGCTTTGGGTTATGACCGAAAAGACAAGATCACGGGTACAAGCGGCCGAAATGAGTTTCCTGCGCCAGGTGGCGGGGCTCTCCCTTAGAGATAGGGTGAGAAGCTCTGTCATCCGGGGGGAGCTCAGAGTAAAGCCGCTGCTCCTCCACATCAAGAGGAGCCAGATTAGGTGGTTCGGGCATCTGGTCAGGATGCCACCCGAACGCCTCCCAAGGGAGGTGTTTAGGGCACGTCCAACCGGTAGGAGGCCACGGGGAAGACCCAGGACACGTTGGGAAGACTATGTCTCCCGGCTGGCCTGGGAACACCTCAGGATCGCCCGGGAAGAGCTGGACGAAGTGGCTGGGGAGAGGAAAGTCTGGGTTTCCCTGCTTAGGCTGCTGCCCCCGCGACCCGACCTCGGATAAGCGGAAGAAGATGGATGGATGGATGGATGGATGGATGGACCGCTGAGCAGAGTAGGATGCCACATTGCCCGCCAGAAATAATAATAATAGATTTTATTTGTTACGCACTTTTCATGTAAATAAATATTAAAGGGCAAAAGTACAAACCAATATTTAAAACAAATAAAGCTTAGCCATTAAAACAGACCAAATACTAAGACTATAAACACTATCAGTGAAGCATATGAAACACAAAACATGCAAAAAAGTGCCTTTTCTAACTGTATGTCTATTTATTTGATTTATTTAAAATAAAAAAATAAGTTGGTCAAAAGTGTGTGTATACAGTAAGTACTTTCTTGGCACATTCAACAATACTGTGATAATAACGATAACCATGATATCAAGGGAGTGTAGCCCAAATGTTACCTCGGGTGCAAGGTACTCTGGCGTGCCGCAGAAAGTCTTCATGGTGGCGGCGTCCGTGATGCCTTCTTTGCAGAGGCCGAAGTCTGTAATCTTGATGTGGCCGTCTTTATCCAGCATCAGGTTCTCGAGCTGGAAGGGAACATTCACCATCAGCTTAATAAATCTCCTGGAGTTTTTGTTTGTAAGCATTACTCTTTAAGTGAGTGGAGAGTCCAAAGTGTATTTCTGGTTGTGCTGTCATGATTTGGCCCATTTGGGAACTTTTCCACCGCAGGAACTTTTACAGGAACTTTCCCATTTACTTTCCCGGGTATATAAAGCCCTTGTGTTTCCACCAAAAAACTAACCCGGTAAGATTTAATTCTTGATGAACTTGTCGGAGTTCCTGCCAGTTCGGTGGAACTTTTGGAAAGTTCCAGGAACCTTATCGGTAGCGGGATGTGCTGTCGAACGCTGATCGGTGGAACACACGACCGCCATGACAAAGTATGCAAGGACGACTCGTTTATTTCTTATTTCTTGTGTATTTCTATTACAACAAACTTGACAAAGGAGAGAAACAAGAATGTAAGGAACTTTCGACTTGCAGGAAGTTTTGTGGGGCATCTATGTGCTGAAGAACTTTGATCAGTGGAACTATTTTGCAGTGGTTTTTACTCAGCCGTAGTCTTTAAACTATATGCAGTATTGTTGTTTATTAGTTTTACAAACTTCATTTTAATACACGAAGCTACGAGAAGTGGACGCACTCCTTGAAACGTCTTTACGGAGGAGTATGAAGCCGGACTCAAAGCAAAGGCCTAAGCTGCTTACTACTCTGACTTTGTTGGACAAATGTGAAATGAAGGAGGCAGCAAACAAGTGGAATGAAGGTAAATGACATCAAATATTAACCATTTACTTTATTACATGTTGTAAAAGTAGTCAGTGACACTCCATTTGTGTACAAACCCCGTTTCCATATGAGTTGGGAAATTGTGTTAGATGTAAATATAAACGGAATACAATGATTTGCAAATCATTTTCAACCCATATTCAGTTGAATATCCTACAAAGACAACATATTTGATGTTCAAACTAAAAAACATTTTTTTTTTTGCAAATAATCATTAACTTTATAATTTGATGCCAGCAACACGTGACAAAGAAGTTGGGAAAGGTGGCAATAAATACTGATAAAGTTGAGGAATGCTCATCAAACACTTATTTGGAACATCCCACAGGTGAACAGGCAAATTGGGAACAGGTGGGTGCCATGATTGGGTATAAAAGTAGATTCTATGAAATGCTCAGTCATTCACAAACAAGGATGGGGCGAGGGTCACCACTTTGTCAACAAATGCATGAGCAAATTGTTGAACAGTTTAAGAAAAACCTTTCTCAACCAGCTATTGCAAGGAATTTAGGGTTTTCACCATCTACGGTCTGTAATATCATCAAAGGGTTCAGAGAATCTGGAGAAATCACTGCACGTAAGCAGCTAAGCCCGTGACCTTCGATCCCTCAGGCTGTACTGCATCAACAAGCGACATCAGTGTGTAAAGGACATCACCACATGGGCTCAGGAACACTTCAGAAACCCACTGTCTGTAACTACAGTTGGTCGCTACATCTGTAAGTGCAAGTTAAAACTCTCCTATGCAAGGCGAAAACTGTTTATCAACAACACCCAGAAACGCTGTCGGCTTCGCTGGGCCTGAGCTCATCTAAGATGGACTGATACAAAGTGGAAAAGTGTTCTGTGGTCTGACGAGTCCACATTTCAAATTGTTTTTGGAAACTGTGGACGTCGTGTCCTCCGGACCAAAGAGGAAAAGAACCATCCGGATTGTTATAGGCGCAAAGTTGAAAAGCTAGCATCTGTGATGGTATGGGGGTGTATTAGTGCCCAAGACATGGGTAACTTACACATCTGTGAAGGCGCCATTAATGCTGAAATGTACATACAGGTTTTGGAGCAACATATGTTGCCATCCAAGCAACGTTACCATGGACGCCCTTGCTTACAATGCCAAGCCACGTGTTACATCAACGTGGCTTCATAGTAAAAGAGTGCGGGCACTAGACTGGCCTGCCTGTAGTCCAGACCTGTCTCCCATTGAAAATGTGTGGCGCATTATGAAGCCTAAAATACCACAACAAAGACCCCCGGACTGTTGAACAACTTAAGCTGTACATCAAGCAAGAATGGGGAAGAATTCCACCTGAGAAGCTTAAAAAATGTGTCTCCTCAGTTCCCAAACGTTTACTGAGTGTTGTTAAAAGGAAAGGCCATGTAACACAGTGGTGAACATGCCCTTTCCCAACTACTTTGGCACGTGTTGCAGCCATGAAGTTCTAAGTTAATTATTATTTGCAAAAAAAAAATAAAGTTTATGAGTTTGAACATCAAATATCTTGTCTTTGTAGTGCATTCAATTGAATATGGGTTGAAAAGGATTTGCAAATCATTGTATTCCGTTTATATTTACATCTAACACCATTTCCCAACTCATATGGAAACGGGGTTTGTAGTTATTAGCCTCAATCCAAGTGAACAGAATGCTAATGCTGATGTGTTCGTGTTGTCAGCATGAGATAAACCCTGACATTTATCATCATATATTGTTAATTACAGCTGAAATGGACCAAAAGAAATTGTCTGACTCTAATGAAATCATCATTTACTGAGAAGACAACTTTCTGACTGTTGGACATTGCAGACAAAAGCCTGACTTTTTTTTATGAACGATTCGGTACACTTTTTTTTTTTTTAATCATATCGCTTTGTATATTATTGCTTTGTATTTCATTTACTTACTTTTTAGTAAAATAACTTAATAATGTCTGTTTATTTACATGGTATCAGCGTAGAAATATACTAAACCACTCCTCCATACTAGCCTGATTTGAACTGTGAAATGCGGTGGAAACACAAACCACACACTTCTACAGAAACCTTTAGTTAGAGGAACCAGTTCCTGAACTTTTGGTGGAAAGGCGACTTTTGTGTGTTTACCTTGAGGTCCCGGTACACGATCTTGGCTGAGTGCAGATAGTCGAGGGCCGACACGATCTCGGCGCCGTAGAAGCGCGTGCGGTCCTCGGAGAACACCCGCTCTCTGGACAAATGGAAAAACAGCTGCGGGGGAAAGGAGGAGGGAGAGGAAAACGATGGCGAGGAGAGGAGGGAAGGGAGACAGCAGGGACGGGACAGCAATAATTACTGATTTATTGGAGGAAATTAGCACAACATAAACTGGCTGCTCGCACCATATTGAGATGATAGATGGCAGAGAGGAGGGTGAGCTGGGAATGTGTGGAAAGAGAACGAGGAAGGTGGAGGGGGGGGGGGTCTGTCTCTGAGGAGGGTGGGTGGATGGAGGCACTCAGCAGCTGGCACCTCATCTAGCGGCGCCTGCCCCAACACACACACACACAAAGCTCTTCCACGTTAGCCTCTAGGCTAGGCTGACAAGGCGCTGGCGTGGAGTTTGGCGGCGGGGGCCAAATCAAGGGTTTAATCAATACGCCAGTCTAGTTAAAGAGAAGCAGCATCCAAGCGCCCTCCCTCCATTGCCTCCAGTGTGACGCTCATTAGTGGTATATCTGCCCCCCTCTAAGCCTACATTTTCATTCACTCCTTCCTTTGCCAAGTTTCTGGCAAGGAACTCATTCACGTACTTAAGAGGAAGCTGCTTTTTTACCCGGTCCCAGGTGGCATGACCGCGCCCCCACCCCTGCTCGCACCCCAGACGTCAGTTGTCAAGTTGTCGCTGTGACGCCGCTACACATGTGGCACTCAAACGTGGCACCGGAATGCTGCGCTGCAACAGTGGAGTGGTACAAATTACCCGGGAGGCCACAAGGCACACATCTCCCCATTAATTGTTGAGGGAGGTTTGCATATGGCCGCTGGAGTGATGCTCGCCGACCACCTTGCTCAGACGGTGTGTGAGTGCACTGCTGACGCTAACACGACAGGTGGGCTTTCATCAGTGCACTGGCAGCTGTGACTGTGGCAGGTTTGTAATTGGCCGAGCGTGTGCGATATGTGTGGCCAAAATTTGTCCGGGGACAGGGTGGGTGGGGGGGATTTGCTGTGTGGGTTTGCTCGCGTCTTCTGTGCACGTTTGCTCAGGCCTTGCGCCGACCGAAGCGCCATATTCACTGGAAGAGGGAGCAGGTGACAGAGACACTGAGGGAATGAGGCAAGATTGCAAACAGTCCCGATTAAAAAGCGGAGGAATGGAAAAGTGGGAGGAATCCAAACTCATTTTGCCTCCGACTGTCACTCTGGCTATTGGTGCCCCACAGGTGAGCTCACAAATAGACGCAAGCAGGAAGCGAGAAGAGACGAGCCAATTGGCTGACAAAACGACTCTGTTCCAAAGTAACTCTTACAGGCCACTTTAGTCACTTATTGTTTGCATGTCTTTGCATTCCTGCAACATGTTCTCTTTGGAATTTAGTAGTAAATTGAACAAGAAAACAAAAAGGGCCTGTTGGCAACTTCCATCCATCCATCCATCTTCTTCCGCTTATCCGAGGTCGGGTCGCGGGGGCAGCAGCCTAAGCAGGGAAGCCCAGACTTCCCTCTCCCCTGCCACTTCGTCCAGCTCTTCCTGTGGGACCCCGAGGCGTTCCCAGGCCAGCCGGGAGACATAGTCTTCCCAACGTGTCCTGGGTCTTCCCCGCGGCCTCCTACCGGTCGGACTTGTTTAGTTAAATTTTTTCAAACCAAAATATGACAAAAACATCCCCGGTCAGCTTATTTTACAATTGGTGGCTTAACAAAACAGCGGAACCTCGATTTACAAACCCCCTTTTTACCTGAACTTTTCAATTTCCAAACCTTTAAATCGAGCCAAATATGCCTTTGTGTCTCTGTGTATGAACGCTTCATACATTCATTCATTCTGTGTGCCGCTGGAAGCCTTAGGGCGCAGCCGCAAATAAATAAACTAAATTAATAATGTATATGTTTAACTCTTGCGATGAGGTGGCAACTTGTCCAGGGTGTACTGCATTCGGGTGTACGCCCGAATGCAGCTGAGATAGGTTCCAGCACCCCCCCGCAACCCCGAAAGGGACAAACGGTAGAAAATGGATGGATGGATGGATGTTTTTTTAACTCAAGTGTCGATAAAATTAAAGTGCAGATGAAAATACAGCTTCACCCCTTTAGTCATAATTTTTGCGCTTAAGAAGCTCCAGAATAGCTCATGAATAGCTCCAGACTTCTTGTGTTTGTTGAGATTATCATTACTGCCACAAGTGGTGCAAGTGTATTACATCTACGTACCTGTATATACAATTGTACTGCGTAGTTGCTAGAACTGTGAGAAGCACACTAAATACTCGAAAAAGGGACATTTTTATTCAAACGTTAATATTTACAATCTGACATATTTGGCAGTCAATGTACTTTTTAATTACTAAATGTATTATTACTGTTATTTAATTTCTTAATATTTATATATATATATATATATATATATATATATATATATATATACATACATACATACATTCATACATATATGTATACATATATATATATGTGTATATATATATGTATGTGTATATATATATATATATATATATATATATATATATATATATATATATATATATATATATATATATATATATATATACATACATACATACATACATACATACACATACATACGGCACAGGCCAAAAGTTTGGACACACCTTCTCATTCAATGGGTTTTCTTTATTTTAATGACTATTGACATTGTAGAATGTAGATTGTCACTGAAGGCATCAAAACTATGAATGAACACATGTGGAGTTATGTACCCTTTGCTCTGATAACTTTTTCGCACACTCTTGGCATTCTCTCGATGAGCTTCAAGAGCTAGTCACCTGAAATGGTTTTCACTTCACAGGCGTGCTTGAAGCTCATCGAGAGAATGCCAGAGAGTGCAAAGCAGTAATCAAAGCAAAGGGTGGCTATTTTTAAGAAACTAGAATATAAAACATGTTTTCAGTTATCTCACCTTTTTTTGTTAAGTACATAACTCCACATGATGTTCATTCATAGTTTTGGTGCCTTCAGTGACAATCTACAATGTAAATAGTCATGAAAATAAAGAATACACATTGAATGAGGAGAAGGTGTGTCCAAACTTTTGGCCTGTACTGTATATAGTGGCTGAGAGTAAACAAGTTGATGTTTCACTGGCTGTTCAACAGTTGCACAAAAGATGGGGAACACCTGCACAAGACCTAATAAAAAGGATGTATTAAAAAAAAACATTATTGCATTCCTTTGCAATTATGTTCAGTTTTTTATGGAAGAAGCACCGATGAAATAATAGTGTGTTTGTAGATTAAGTCACATGAGAGGGGAAAATATTAGAAATATTGGGCAAGTCTATTAAAGAGTTTGCTTGTCTTACCTCTCCTCCATTAACGTACTCCATGACGAAACACAGGCGGTCTTTTGTCTGGAATGAATACTTCAATGACTGAAACAAAACAATGAACAACACTGACATTAAAATTTGTAGTTATTTAATCTAATAGAAACATTCATTGTCCTTCCCATGTTCTTGCTCTCTCGTCCTGTTGTGTTATTTAGAGTGTTTGGTGAACGACTATCTTGAAATGTTAGAGTTCTTTTAACCAAAAACAGACAGCACCCATAGCTTTAGAAGGTTTAACTCTGTATGTGCTTATGCAAACAATCTTGTGTGAAGTAGGAGCGCACGAGTGTTTACTTTGAAGGATCGAGACGCTAAACAAAAGAACAGTTGGTCTCTGCGTCTCTTTGTGGCTGCAGATGTGAAAGTGGTAAAAAAAAACAACAACTCAGATGCGATGGTATTTAGAGGTTAGCGCAGCAGACGGGAGGCGACAGAAGTGAGCAGTAGCTGATGTGTCTGCGCAAACACCAAACAAAAAGAGCGCACGCAAACAGATGCGTCCATTATTGTACGACAATTTGATGCCTCGCTCGTAATTAGCCTCGAGAGAGAGGCAGGTACGTATAGATCAATATGGCGCCTTATGTGCGTGTGTGCGAGTGTAGATGTAGGTAGCACATTTAACTGTATGAGTGAACGTGAAGCCTTTGTGTGCTGCGTAAGTCAAACACTCACGGTGAGAAAGGGGTGTCTGGTGTTTTTCAGTACTCGGCTTTCTGTGAGGGTGTGCGCTACTTCATCCTGCACAAACAATAAAGAAAAAAGAAAAAAACATGTTTGAAAAAAAACAAAATAAAATAACTAAACACAGCTGAAGATGTCTGAGAAGAAGACTGAAAAGTATTAAAACGGTTCAAACTTGGGCTGTCAAAGTTAACGCGATAATAACGAGTTAACTTTAAGTTCCTATAACGGCGCTCATTTTTTGTCCTGGCCCTCGGTCCATTCAGTAGCATTGGAAATGTAATAGCGTCCAGTTACTGTTAAGCCACAACCGGGAAAATAGCGAGCAGAAATGCACAAAGAAAAAGGTACATGATGAAAATCTTAGATCCAAAGCCATGGCTAGTCATGGCGAGACAAGACTATTTCATCTTTGATTGCCGTGAGACGACATCATTGGAGCGAACGCCTGCTGGCCTGCTTTGCTGCTACAGAGAAGAGGAGCTTCATGTCCGTGTTTACATTACTGTTGAGTGCATTAATAACATAAAATTAATGATTGTTACTCTAACTCAGTGGTTCTTAACCTGGGTTCGATCGAACCCTAGGGGTTCGGTGAGTCGGGCTCAGGGGTTCGGCGGAGGTCAAAACACACCCGACTCATCGTGTAAATACAAACTTCTCCCTATCGGCATATTACGGATACGGCAACAGCTGACTGATTTGCAGGTGTGTAATTTGTTGTGAGTTTATGCACTGTGTTGGTTTTGTTGTTTGAACAAGGTGATGTTCGTGCACGGTTCATTTTGTGCACCAGTAAAAAAAAAAAACATGGTAATACTTTAGTATGGGGAACATATTCACCATTAATTAGTTGCTTAATAACATGCAAATTAGTAACATATTGGCTCTTAACTAGTCATTATTAAGTACTTATTAATGTCTTATTTGGCATGGCCTTATTATAACCCTAACCCTCTAACCCTGGCCCTAACCCTAACCCTAACCAAATAACTCTAAAGTAAGTCTTTGTTACTTAGAATATGTTCCCCTAGTGTCCAAAAAACTCTAAATTAAGTCTTTGTTACTTAGAATATGTTTCCCTAGTGTCCAAAAAACTCTAAATTAAGTCTTTGTTACTTAGAATATGTTCCCCTAGTGTCCAAAAAATTCAAAATTAAGTCTTTATTACTTAGAATATGTTCCCTTAGTGTCCAAAAAACTCTAAATTAAGTCTTTGTTACTTAGAATATGTTCCCCATACTAAAGTGTTACCAAAAACATATAACTTTGTCTTGAATTTGAAAAAAAAAAAAACATTTTATTTTTCACTAAAGAAGGGTTCGGTGAATGCGCATATGAAACTGGTGGGGTTCGGTACTTCCAACAAGGTTAAGAACCACTGCTCTAACTGCTTTAGTAGGATGGAATACAAGCTTAGCATTAAAAGGATGGTAGGGAGGAAGTCTACAGTCATTTTTTAATTAGAGACTTTTGTCAAAACATGTCAAGATACCTCTTCTCATGCCAATCACATACTTCCAGCTTCACAATAAGCACTATGCATCACATCTGGTCTAACTACAAAACAAAATGAAAAATCGTCTCACATCACGATCATGCTTTGTCAAAAATGTTTTGTAATGTAATCTGTGATATCTCTACCTAAATAAATGTTTTCTGGCAGATTGAAATAAAGTGTATATCTGACTGATAGTCCGCAATTACAGAATGTTTAGCAGCCTGAATATTACATTTTATTAATGAATACAGCAGGTTAAAACATTGTCATGCAGAGGTACGAACACCATTAACTTGTACAACATGTAATGTACAGAATATCAGAAGCATTTATCTAAGTAGAAATATCACAGATTACATTACCAAACATCTGTGACAATCAAAGCATGATCGCAACAATGCATATTTAATAGTCAAAACTGGTATCTAATCATGGTGTACAAAAAAACACACCAACTCCCTTCAGGTAATTTGTTTAAAGGCCTACTGAAACCCACTACTACCGACCACGCAGTCTGATAGTTTATATAACAATGATGAAATCTTAACGTTGCAACACATGTCAATACTGCCGGGTTAGCTTACCAAAGTGCAATTTTAAATTTCTCGCGAAATATCCTGCCGAAAACGTCTCGGTATGATGACGCCTGCGCGTGACGTCACGGATTGTAGAGGACATTTTGGGACAGCATGGTGGCCAGCTATTAAGTCGTCTGTTTTCATTGCAAAATTCCACAGTATTCTGGACATCTGTGTTGGTGAATCTTTTGCAATTTGTTCAATGAACAATGGAGACAGCAAAGAAGAAAGCTGTAGGTGGGAAGCGGTGTATTGCGGCAGGTGTTGTGCCGGATAACGCACCCCGCCGTAGAATGCACCCCCTGACTGTTGTGCCGGATAACACAGTCGGTGTTTCATTTTTTACATTCCCGAAAGATGACAGTCAAGCTTTACCATTGGCCTGTGGAGTACTGGGACAACAGAGACTCTTACCAGGAGGACTTTGAGTTGGATACGCAGACGCGGTACCGTGAGTACGCATGCAGCTGCGGCTTCCAAGCATTTGATCGCTTGCCCGTACGTGCGTGCCGCTATGTGCATGTCACGTACGTAACTTTGGGGACTTTGGGGAAATATATGTGCTGTATGAACTTTGGGGAGGTGAACGGTACTTTGGGCTGTGGGATTGAGTGTGTTGTGCAGGTGTTTGAGTTGTATTGGCGGGTTATATGGACGGGAGGGGTGAGGTGTTTGTTATGCGGGATTAATTTGTGACATATTAAATATAAGCCTGGTTGTGTTGTGGCTAATAGAGTATATATATGTCTTGTCTTTATTTACTGTTTTAGTCATTCCCAGCTGAATATCAGGTCCCACCCGCCTCTCACAGCATCTTCCCTATCTGAATCGCTCCCACTGCCCTCTAGTCCTTCACTCTCACTTTCCTCATCCACAAATCTTTCATCCTCGCTCAAATTAATGGGGAAATCGTCGCTTTCTCGGTCCGAATCGCTCTCGCTGCTGGTGGCCATGATTGTAAACAATGTGCAGATGTGAGGAGCTCCACAACCTGTCACGTCACACGCATATCGTCTGCTACTTCCGGTACAGGCAAGGCTTTTTTATCAGCGACCAAAAGTTGCGAACTTTATCGTCGATGTTCGCTACTAAATCTTTTCAGCAAAAATATGGCAATATTGCGAAATTATCAAGTATGCCACATAGAATGGACCTGCTATCCCCGTTTAAATAAGAAAATCGCATTTCAACAGGCCTTTAATTGTCATTAAAAGCGTGTGTATGGCCTCTTTGTGTTGAGCTGTTTAAAAAAGCATAATGTTTCAAAAAAATGTATTAAAGTAAAGTAATTGTCCTGTCATGCTAATAAAAACGTTTTAAATTATCTGTCGACGGTACACCTACTAATGACAAAAAATTTAATTAATCTGCGACTAAT
The DNA here is from genome assembly GCF_033978685.3 of Nerophis lumbriciformis. NCBI lineage: Eukaryota > Metazoa > Chordata > Actinopteri > Syngnathiformes > Syngnathidae > Nerophis > Nerophis lumbriciformis. The sequence continues at coordinate 56,079,720 of NC_084549.2, read as the reverse complement.
CACTATTCATTTTGAGTTAACAAACTGCGATTAATCCTGATTAAATATTCTAATTGTTTGACAGCCCAAGTTCAAACACGAGCACAAGACCCTAAATTCAACCAAGAGATGAGCTTTCAGCACTGGACAGACCTTGGCGATGATAACTTCTTTTTTCAGAATCTTCATGGCGTAGTATTTCCCACTGGCCTTCTCCCGGACCAGAATCACTTTCCCAAAGGTTCCTTTTCCTAACAACTTCAGGTAATCGAAGTCGCTCATTGTCTGAGTGGGAGAAACCAAACACACAAGAATGTTGGAAGTCTGGAAACACTGGAACAATGCTTTACAGTTTAGTAAATTCTCACTTGCTACACATACACCTTATCCCACCAACAGTGAATTTGAGGTGTCCTCACACTAGACCAGTCCTTCTCAAATAATGGGGTGGGCCCTCCTGGGGGGCACGTGTGTGACCCCGGAGAACATCAGTCGCAGAGAAGCAAAAAACAATTTGCAGTCTTATTGTTGTTATGATAGAATATACAATCAATTACAGCTAACGATAACTATCCAAATTGCTATCATTGGCTAACAACCGCAAAGCTAATGTGCGTCCATGTGTTAAATGCGTACGTTATCACGCCCCAGGAGCCGCAAGAGGGCTGGATATACTGCATCTGTGTGAATGCTGATCATCTATCCATTTTCTACCGATTGTCTCTATTTATTATAATTGTTTTGGTTATTTAATTTTATTTTTTTAGTATAAAATGGTTCAAGTCGGTCAAAAAATTTGTGTAGTTTAAATAAGGATCTTTTTTATTTTTATTTAGGGCAAATTGATGCACTTGATGCATCTCTTCTGTTACAGACTAAAAAACAATGTTCATAAAGTTATTATTTGGGGTAAGTTGATCTATACTTCTTTATGTTATTAAGTATACAATTGTATGCAGAGGTGTACTTCTTACAAAAATTATAGACAAATTATACTATTTATAGTCGCGACGGAGAGTGGGGGGCTGCAAAATGTTTTCTTCTTCCTCGGGGGGTGTAACGAAAAATACCGGGGGAAATAACGTGGAAAAGTCTATTCATGTCAGGAATTAAATTTCAAATGGGAAACTAATATGGGATATTAACTTATGACATGCAAAGTGAGATTTGTCATGGCTATATTTGTTATAAATGTGATGATCATGGCTTACAGTTTTTGAAAACCCCAAGTTTTGAGGTTTTCATAAGCTGTAAGCCATAATCATCAAAGTATTTCAAAATAAGGCATGAAATATCTTGAGTTGCATGTTATGTCATATCTTACTTCCATCTTGTAAATCTACAGTAATTGCTGGAATGAGGGAACATTAGCACAATATTATATACCGTATTTTTCGGAGTATAAATCGCACCGGCCGAAAATGCATAATAAAGAAGGAAAAAACATATATAAGTCGCACTGGAGTATAAGTCGCATTTTTTGGGGAAATTTATTTGATAAAATCCAACACCAAGAATAGACATTTGAAAGGCAATTTAAAGTAAATAAAGAATAGTGAACAACAGGCTGAATAAGTATACATTATATGACGCATAAATAACCAACTGAGAACGTGCCTGGTATGTTAACGTAACATATTATGGTAAGAGTCATTCAAATAACTATAACATATAAAACATGCTATACGTTTACCAAACAATCTGTCACTCCTAATCGCTAAATCCCATGAAATCTTATACGTCTAGTCTCTTACATGAATGAGCTCAATAATATTATTTGATATTTTATGGTAATGTGGTAATAATTTCACACATAAGTCGCTCCTGAGTATAAGTCGCACCCCCGGCCAAACTATGAAAAAAACTGCGACTTATAGTCCGAAAAATACGGTATATGTTTTTAAATCACATGTACGCAATTGAGAAGCACTGCACTAGACCATTCGTACCGTAATGGACTTGTGCCCCATCTTCTCCCTCCCTCTCCTGGCCCACGCTAGCCTGCGCATACACTGAGTTTTTGTGCTTCATCCATTACTTATACACTGCTGTATTATTGCAATTACCCTGATTGTTTTGATTATCTTTAGTCCTTCTGATTATTTCTATTGTGGAAAATGGCAGCTATGATGAGGAGAGCGTTAGCATTTAATTGAATGACACGGCTTCATCCCTATTAATTTCTGTTAGGAATGGTGTCTGTTATCGTTAGGAATAAAGAATATATCCCCACTGGCTGAGAGTTACAGTAAATGGAGCAGGCAATGAGTTCAAGGCTGTCAACTCATTATTATTGTTGCGCTTATCGGGGAGTGAGGTTTTTACCCAGCCACACTAGCTGGCATCCGTTACACTGACATGTGCATAGTACAGTGCAATATACCAAAATATCAGTACGGCATAAAAATGTCTGTATAATTCCATTGTTCGTATCCTAATTTGAATGTCTTGGCTGCAGGAAATTGTAAATTGTAACCACTCATAATCCTCGCAAAGGGTTAAAAAAAAAAGTTGGATGCAAACTAGAGATGTCTAGATGTTTTAAATGCTTTAAAATGTAATATCGTATATTATCGGTATCAGTTTCAACCTCTCGATTTTCCCGGGAGACTCCCGAATTTCAGTGCCCCTCCCGAAAATCTCCCGGGGCAACCATTCTCCCGATGTTCACCCGGACAACATTGTTGGGGGCGTGCCTTAAAGGCACTGCCTTTAGCGTCCTCTACAACCTGTCGTCACGTCCGCTTTTCCTCCATACAAACAGCGTGCCGGCCCTGTCACATAATATATGCGGCTTTCACACACACACAAGTGAATGCAAGGCATACTTGATCAACAGCCATACAAGTCACACTGAGGGTGGCTGTATAAACAACTTTAACACTGTTACAAATATGCGCCACACTGTGAACCCACACCAAACAAGAATGACAAACACATTTCGGGAGAACATCCACACCGTAACACAACATGAACACAACACAACAAATACCTAGAACCCCTTGCAGCACTAACTCTTCCGGGACGCTACAATATACACCCCCCGCTACCACCAAACCCTGCCCCCCAACCCCACCCCATTTCCTGAATTCGGAGGTCTCAAAGTTGGCATGTATGCTCTAGTATGCTCTGGACTGAAGCTGTGTGCCTTCATTGTTTTTGTAGCTGTTGTTTTGAGGCATGTTTAAAAAAAATAAAAAATAATGCACTTTGTGAAAGTCAAAGTAAAGTATTTCCCATAGTTGTAGTGGGTATTAGTTAAAATACCAATGATTGTCACACACACACTAGGTGTGGTGAAATTTGTCCTCTGCATTTGACCCATCCCCTTGTTTACCCCCTGAGAGGTGAGGGGAGCAGTGGGCAGGATTATCTCAGGGAGAGCATGTCCCAAATTCCAAGCTGCTGTTTTGAGGCATGTTAAAAAAAAAAATGCACTTTGTGACTTCAATAATAAAAATATGGCAGTGCCATGTTGGCACTTTTTTCCATAACTGGAGTTCAAGTTGTTCTCTTATTTTGGAAAACTTTGTTTTTGATTGATTGATTGAAATCAATCAGATTGCACAGTACAGTACATATTCCGTACAATTGACCACTAAATGGTAACACCCCAATACGTTTTTCAACTTGTTTAAGTCGGGGTCCACGTTAATCAATTCATGGTAAAGTTACATTGCTTAATGCATCCAGCGGGGCATCACAACAAAATTAGGCATAATAATGTGTTAATTCCACAACTGTATACTGTATATCGGTATCGGTTGATATCGGAATCGGTAATTAAGAGTTGGACAATATCGGAATATGGGATATCGGCAAAAAAGCCATTATCGGACATCTCTAATGCAAACCAGTGTCTTTTGTGTGTCTTTTTCGCCATCTCCGGGTCTAAATTGACTGTCAAAGTTTACCAACTTCTCAGTTAATATCCCCATCATTTTACTATCCAGGTGAGAGGCATGATTTTTAATCTAGAATTAACTTTCTCGACTTCATACGCGGGAAAGCAGCTCACGAGCAGATGATGTAAATACAGCAGCACAAGGAAGTTGCCTCTCTCTGATCAAAACACCGCTAATTGTAGGTCCTTAATAGAGAACTGCACATTTTTGGGAATTTTGCCTGTTGTTCACAATCATTATGAAAGACATGACGAATGGATTTTGTTTTAATGCATTCTAACTTGTAAATAAACGTAAATAAAAGTCTGCGCACAGCGGAGTAACGGCAGGTCCTCTATTCTGCCCATAAAACCCAATAAATAACCATTCAAAAACCGCCAACAATCCTCCATTTACATTTTGTGACCTGAATATTAACCAAGTATTAGTGATTGTATTATTATAAGCGCTAACACAGACAAACTATTTATAGCGGCGCCGTGATCACAAGCCTGTGTATAATTTCGACATGATCGACTGCCAAGGTGTTTCCTCGGTTCCTTGCTCCTTGGAGGTTTATTGTAGATCAGTGGTTCTTAACCTGGGTTCGATCGAAGCCCTAGGGGTTCGGTGAATCGGGCTCAGGGGTTCGGCAGAGGTCAAGACACACCCGACTCATCGTGTAAATAAAAATCGTGTGTAATTTGTTGTGAGTTTATGCACTGTGTTGGTTTTGTTGTTTGAACAAGGTGATGTTCATGCACAGTTCATTTTGTGCACCAGTAAAAAAACATGGTAACACTTTAGTATGGGGAACATATTCACCATTAATTAGTTGCTTATTAACATGCAAATTAGTAACATATTGGCTCTTAACTAGTCATTATTAAGTACTTATTAATGCCTTATTCTGCATTGCCTTATTATAACCCTAACCCTGGCCCTAACCCTCTAACACTAACCCTTTTTTTGATTGATTGATTGAGACTTTTATTAGTAGATTGCACAGTACAGTACATATTCCGTACAATTGACCACTAAATGGTAACACCCGAATACGTTTTTCAACTTGTTTAAGTCGGGGTCCCTAAACAAATAACTCTAAATTAAGTCTTTGTTGCTTAGAATATGTTCCCCTAGTGTCCAAAAAACTCTAACTTAAGTCTTTGTTACTTAGAATATGTTCCCCATACTAAAGTGTTACCAAAAACATATAACTTTGTCCTGAATTTGAAAAAAAACTACATTTTATTTTTTACTAAAGAAGGGTTCGGAGAATGCGCATATGAAACTGGTGGGGTTCGGTACCTCCAACAAGGTTAAGAACCACTGTTGTAGATCATAAATCATGCCTCTCGCCTGGAAAGTAGATGACCGAGGATGTACTCCGACAAGTTGGTACACCCCGGAAATGGCGAGAAAGACACGAAAAGACATTTGTTCCCCCACCCCATTTCTTCGCGAGGATTATGAGTCCTTCATCTAAATAGAAATATATGAACAGCCTAGCAGTCGGCATCCTAATAAAGTAGACATTGTACAGTAAGTGATCTTTTATTATGTTTGTTGGCTCTCATGAAGTCTGCAGTGAGTAGAAATCAGTGATTAAGAAAAAAAAAATCGAAGGTCATGATACGTTTTTTAAGTTAATGCGCCGTGTATGCTTAAAATGATCATAGGCTCCATTGTAAGCGGACGTTTGGGGTTGCTGGAGCCTATTTCAGCTGCATTCGGGATCCCATTTATTTAATATTTAGAATGAAAAAAAAACATCCATCGTCATGTCTTTCATGATGATTGTTGACTATTTTTTTTGTGCAGTTCCCCTTTAATGTTAGCGCTTATAATAATATCGCTAATACTTGGTTAATAATATTCAGGTCACAAAATGTAAATGGAGTATTGTTGCCGCATTTTGGATGGTTATTTATTGGATGTTATGGTCGAAATAAACACAATAGACGCAATGGCGTCTTATTGGCTCCATTAAATTCCATTAGAATGCATTAAAAAAAACATATGTGTTTTTGTCTCTCATAAAGATTGTGAATTATAGGCAAAATTCAGAAAAAAGTGCAGTTCCCCTTTAACTGCTAACATGAAAATAAGAGACACTAACATCTTTCCCCATTAAGAAACAACATACCCCAATTTAAACATATATAACACATTGCTGTCTGAGCAACTATGCTATTCAATTGTGTACATTGACCTGTGGTTAGAGTGTCCGCCTTGAGATCGGTAGGTCGTGAGTTCAAACCCCGGCCGAGTCATACCAAAGACTATAAAAATGGGACCCATTACCTCCCTGCTTGGCACTCAGCATCAAGGGTTGGAATTGGGGGTTAAATTACCAAAATGATTCCCGAGCGCAGCCACCGCTGCTGCTCCCCTCACCTCCCAGGGGCTGGAACAAGGGGATGGATCAAAAGCGAGAGTAATTTCACCACACCTAGTGTGTGTGTGTGACTATCAGTGGTAACTTAACTTTAACTTTTAACATGTGCTCTCTTAATACAAAGTGATCGTTCTATACTCAAAGGAATACGAGACTGAGGTGTTTTTATGGTGCGTTCAAGGACCGTTGAACAGAGTAGGATGCCACAACGCCCACCAGAAATAATAAATTATAAAAATAGACTTTAACTTTTAACATGTGCTCTCTTAATACAAAGTAATCGTTCTATACTCAAAGGAATACGAGACTGAGGTGTTTTTATGGTGCGTTCAAGGACCGTTGAACAGAGTAGGATGCCACAACGCCCACCAGAAATAATAAATTATAAAAATAGACTTTATTTGTTACGCATTTTTAATTAAAATAAATCTTAATGTGCTAGAGTGCCAACCACTATTTAAAACAATAAAAACTTAGCCATCAAAACAGATAAAATACTGAGACAAACAGTGAAACATAAGAAACAAAAAACATGCAAAATAGTGGGTTTTCTAACAGTGTAACAGTATTTTTTTCTGTTACTTTAAAAAAAAAAAATTACTTTTTGAGCATGTTCAACAACACCTCAATAATAATGATAACCGTGATAATTTTGGTCACGATAATTGTAATATGAAATGTTCATCTTGTCTTATCCCTAATGGCGATATATATCGTTAGAGATACAACATGACCTACAGTATATCAGGATATATATAGTTTCGTCATTAATGCACAGCACTATATGTGCCTATGCCTGCAATTGTGCTGTGCCCAGGCTCTAATCCAATCGTGCCCCGAAAGGGGAAGTGTACCGATCTTGAGCGCGGATCGGAGCACTCACACAAGCCAAATATGCCAAACTTTAGAAATTAATAATGGTACGACTGGCCTAGCATGAGTACACTCTCGCTCAAAACTTTCACACACAAGACGTCTACACCAGATGTCAGCAAGAAACAACCAGCTGGAATACAGTTGCATCAAAGTGTTTACTAGTTTAAAGGCTTATAAGAGGAAGTTCCCATACATTTGTTACAACCTTGCGTTTGTGGTGTGTGGTGGAGATGTCCATCTCCTCCTCCACCATGTTGTCAATGTTGGAGGTGGGGCTACACTGGATCCTCTCCTCCTCTTGTCTCTGCAGCTTGTCTGCGACCATCTGGATGGCCTCTGTCCACTCATCCCTGAGGAGAGAGGCAACACCAAAACTTCAGGGCTCATGAACAACTTGAATTAAATGATCTGGTAGGACAGTACATGCATACATGTGCACATCTACGAGGTGTGTCAGAGAAGTCCCGGGACTGATGTACAAACCCCGTTTCCATACGAGTTGGGAAATTGTGTTAGATGTAAATATAAACGGAATACAATGAATTGCAAATCCTTTTCAACCCATATTTAATTGAATGCACTACAAAGACAAGATATTTGATGTTCAAACTCATAAACTTAATTTTTTTTTTTGCAAATAATAATTAACTTAGAATTTCATGGCTGCAAAACGTGCCAAAGTAGTTGGGAAAGGGCATGTTCACCAATAGTTTATATCACCTTTTCTTTTAACAACACTCAATAAACGATTGGAAACTGAGGAAACTAATTGTTGAAGCTTTGAAAGTGGAATTCTTTCCCATTCTTGTTTTATGTAGAGCTTCAGTCGTTCAACAGTCCGGGGTCGTATTTTACGCTTCATAATGCGCCACACATTTTCGATGGGGGACAGGTCTGGACTGCAGGCGGGCCAGGAAAGTACCTGCACTCTTTTTTTTACGAAGCCACGCTGTTGTAACACGTGCTGAATGTGGCTTGGCATTGTCTTGCTGAAATAAGCAAGGGCGTCCATGAAAAAGACGGCGCTTAGATGGCAGCATATGTTATTCCAAAACCTGTATGTACCTTTCAGCATTAATGGTACCTTCACAGATGTGTAAGTTACCCATGCCTTGGGCACTAATGCACCCCCATACCATCACAGATGCTGGCTTTTGAACTTTGCCTCGATAACAGTCTGGATGGTTCGCTTCCCCTTTGGTCCGGATGATACGATGTCTAATATTTCCAAAAACAATTTGAAATGTGGACTCGTCAGACCACAGAACACTTTTCCACTTTGCATAAGTCCATCTTAGAGGATCTCGGGCCCAGAGAAGCCGGCGGCGTTTCTGGATGTTGTTGATAAATGGCTTTCGCTTTGCATAGTAGAGCTTTAACTTGCACTTACAGATGTAGCGACCAACTGTATTTAGTGACAGTGGTTTTCTGAAGTGTTCCTGAGCCCATGTAGTGATATCCTTTAGAGATTGATGTCGTTTTTTGATACAGTGCCGTCTGAGGGATCGATGGTCACGGTCATTCAGTGTTGGTTTCCGGCCATGCCGCTTACGTGGAGTGATTTCTCCAGATTCTCTGACCCTTTTGATGATATTATGGACCGTAGATGTTGAAATCCCAAAATTTTCTTGCAATTGCACTTTGAGAAACGTTGTTCTTAAACTGTTTGACTATTTGCTCACGCAGTTGTGGACAAAGGGGTGTACCTCGCCCCATCCTTTCTTGTGAAAGACTGAGCATTTTTTGGGAAGCTGTTTTTATACCCAATCATGGCACCCACCTGTTCCCAATTAGCCTACACACCTGTGGGATGTTCCAAATAAGTGTTTGATGAGCATTCCTCAACTTTATCAGTATTTATTGCCACCTTTCCCAACTTATTTGTCACGTGTTGCTGGCATCAAATTCTAAAGTTAATGATTAAATGTTTATCAGTTTGAACATCAAATATGTTGTCTTTGTAGCATATTCAACTGAATATGGGTTGAAAATGATTTGCAAATCATTGTATTCCATTTATATTTACATCTAACACAATTTCCCAACTCATATGGAAACGGGGATTGTAGAAAGATATATTTCTAATCCAACAAGAGTTCCCCTTGAACGTAATCCCTCTTAAGTCTAACCCACTTGCCAAACCTTCTCACACTCCTAGAACGATTTTCCAGGCTTCCGGCAGCTCCTTCGTCAAAGAAAAAAACAGCCAGGTCGGGTAAATAGGGAGGATGTCAAGAACAGTCGGATGCTTAGAGCATTGTGGGCAGGTGCCATTGTCATAGTGAACCAGCCAGAATTTGTCCTGCCACAATTCTCGCCTCTTCCTGCTTCACTGAATGTAGCAAACGATGCAGGATCACTTTGTTGACGCGCTGGTTGGTCGTCTGGCGCTTTGGCCAGAATTGGTGGTGGACGATATGCCCCTCACATCAAAAAATGCGATCAACAGCCCTTTTCTGACACATCTCGTCTGACACAGGTTACACAAGAAATGGCAGACGCATGCAAAAAAAACACTTTCAATTGACATTAACACTCATTTGTTTAACAGAGAGGAAAATGGTCACCAAGGGAATCAAGCCAATGAACAATAATCATAGAGCAGAACTAATGACTACCAGTGTGTGTGTGTGTGTGTGTGTGTGTGTGTGTGTGTGTGTGTGTGTGTGTGCGTGCGTATGCGTGTGTAAAATGCACGCCCCTGTATAAGAGGGAACAATGTTTTGTTGTTTGCAAACACTGTTCCCCCCCATTGACTTTTCATTAGCACACTTGTTCAACATCTGCTGGGACAAAGTTTGTCAATTAGGATGTGTACGTGTGTTGCATATGTGTGTGTGTGTGTGTGTGTGTGTGTGTGTGTGTGTGTGTGTGTGTGTGTGTGTGTGTGTGTGTGTGTGTGTGTGTGTGTGTGTGTCCAGTTAGTTTTCACAGTGATGACTATAATGACTTAAAGGGGTCATCAATTCAGATTTTTTTAATCAAATTTGATCTTTTTACTGGCCGTTCACATTATTAAAAAAATTTGATTTCCAACGTGAATGCAATCTGACCCACATGCGGATATGACATCATGGCGTTGCATGCCCTGCAGTGTTTACTGAAGCAAAAAAGGCTTCAACTCCAGTCGGCGCCTCAATACTGCCGCATTTGTGGCAATTTCAAGGATTTTGTGTAATCAAAGTTAATATTTTCTGAATTGAATTATTGCACGTAGAAGAGGACGAATATTTTGGCTCTGGCAGTTTTACGGGATATCTTGCTTAGATGTCTGCCTGAGTAGCGTGCCTGTGGGCGAGCAATTAGATACAGAAATGGGGGAAGTTTCACGTGAGTTCCTAAAACATTTTATTTTCACCTGTTTTCTGCTCCGTTGTTACTTATTTATTTTATAAGCGTGTATTTTGGCAAATAAATATGACGCTTATTGCTTTTTGATGATGTTCTGGTCAGATGAATGCCACCGGAGCGCGAGAGCGTTCACATTGAGGACACATTGCATACATATCGGATTTATTTCCACATAAAGAGGCCTGGGTCGGATTTGAAAAATTAGGAATTGCACTGTTCACACTCACATTAAAACAATTAATACAGGTTGCACATGGACAAAAAAAAAAATCGGAATTGACCTGTTGTGTGAACAAGGCCTAAAACATGTCCTTGTGGTCTACATAACATGTAATGGTGGTTCTTTGGTCAAAATGCCACATAGTTATTTTATACAGACTGTTTTGAAGCCGCTTTCTGACAGTCTCTTCAGTATGCTCCGTTTTGTGGGGGGTCTCATTTACGTGCTTCCACTTCGACTGAGTCTTCTCTTCGTCAGCCATGTTGTAGTTTTTAGCGCTTCCATATAGAGTCTGACAGACATAAGTTATAACTATACGCTAATATTTATTAGAAATGGCAACAGCGAAGGATGGTGGACAAGTGCAAGGCCTTTTGGGTACATTTCTACCATATATGGAGAGATCCGTTGATGACACCAATTGGAAAAATGTCACAAATTGGGCAAATTTAAAATGGCTCCTTTGGAGTAAGTAAGAAGGAAGGCAAGGCTGTTTTATAAATATCCCTGCCATGCCGAGATGGCTTGATTTCACATTTTTGAGACTTATGCAGATCCCAAATACACAAAAAAAGCTACCAATGGGTAAGAAAAGTTGGTTTTGCATTATAGGTTCCATTTAAATCAGCAACCAAGCTTATATTTGCCATTACAAGCAAGTAGAAAGAAAATCAATACAGATTGTGACCGGGCCCATAACCAGGATTTGGACAAATTGGTGGTCCAAGAGAAACTTTGAAAGGCTAAATCATGGGTATCCCAGCACCTTATGAATAATATTCCAGAATAACAAAAGCTTTCATTGAGGTAGAACTATCACGTGTTGTATTATCTACAAACCCCGTTTCCATATGAGTTGGGAAATTGTGTTAGATGTAAATATAAACGGAATACATCCATCCATCCATTTTCTACCGCTTATTCCCTTCGGGGTCGCGGGGGGTGCTGGAGCCTATCTCAGCTACAATCGAGCGGAAGGCGGTGTACACCCTGGACAAGTCGCCACCTCATCGCAGGGCCAACACAGATAGACAGACAACATTCACACTCACATTCACACACTAGGGCCAATTAAGTGTTGCCAATCAACCTATCCCCAGGTGCATGTCTTTGGAGGTGGGAGGAAGTCGGAGTACCCGGAGGGAACCCACGCAGTCACGGGGAGGACATGCAAACTCCACACAGAAAAATGATTTGCAAATCCTTTTCAACCCATATTCAGTTGAATGCACAACAAAGACAAGATATTTGATGTTCAAACTCATAAACTTTATTTATTTTTTGCAAACAATAATTAACTTAGAATTTCATGGCTGCAACACGTGCCAAAGTAGTTGGGAAAGAGCATGTTCACCACTGTGTTACATGGCCTTTCCTTTTAACAACACTCAGTAAACGTTTGGGAACTGAGGAGACACATTTTTTAAGCTTCTCAGGTGGAATTCTTTCCCATTCTTGCTTGATGTACAGCTTAAGTTGTTCAAAAGTCCGGGGGTCTTCGTTGTGGTATTTTAGGCTTCATAATGCGCCACACATTTTCAATGAAATATGTAAAATGTTGCATGTAAAATGAATAAGTGTTTTCCTTACATTCCCATCTTGGCTGATCTTTTCCCAAACAGAGTTAATTCTGTGCCACATTTGGGGCTTACATGGGCGAAGACAGTCGAGTGAGGCGAGCCTATGAAATGACATTCAAACATTGCAAAAATCCTCGCCGCTCTGCAAGCAAGCGAGTCGGGATTTACGCAAATTTGCCGCGCTCACACTGCGGAGATGGGAATAAATGAACCCTGTTTGACTCCCAAATGATCACCCCTGTGTGTTTTTGTCTTATTTTGAGATACATGCCCATATGTTTCCCGGAGGGATTTGGAAGAACATCTATCTGAACCTAAACGGAGCAGTGTGTTTCTTCAAGATCTGAATCCCCTTTTTTCTGCAAAGACTTCAGAGCGTACCCTACACACTCCGAAACAAGGGCAAACTGTAGTTACACTCTACCCACAACAATGGAGCAGTGAGTCAATGTGTGTGTGTGTGTGTGTATGTAGCTACATGAAAAGCAACGGGAACTCTCTCAAGGTCACAAAGCAGATAAATGCTCCCTCTCTCTTGGTTTGAGTGTTTTTAGTATAATGAGTTTTTTTGCTAATGAGAGATAATGGGCCTGTCTACAGTCGGGCGCCGCGCCAGCACGTGCACCGCCCTCGCCGCTCACGGCTGCGGCTGTGCGGGCTGGAGCGCTGCCAGGAGCGCTGGTACAGTGCGACGGATACAGTAAAACACACACATTAGGACAGTTGTGGTGCTGGCGGAGGCACCATTCCCGCACAAGCGGCGCACACTTTTACCGCTGCACATCTGGAGCTGATGTTTACAACAGACTTTATGAGATGATTAAATGTAGAGTTATTCTTTGGTGTTAATTACTGAATGTTTATTTGATTATCTTGCTATTACACACACAGAGTTGAAGAATGCACAGGAGCATCTGTGGTCTTCTGGGCAAAGCTGTTCATTTTCTGGAGATAAACACCTCAGCTCCTCAGAAAGGAACGGAGCAGCTGGAGAATTTATGCCGACGCTACTTGAAAGGTCTCCGCTCCTCTCTGTCTCACACTCACACACTTACTGTACACACACTCCCTGTCATACCTCTGTCCTTGATGGTACGTATCCAGCATCACATACTTTATACCTGTCATTAATGTTTAGTCCCATTTGAAAGTTTTTAAAGTCAGTTTGGTTGTCAAACAGCGACTGACCTCTCATCAGGTGAGTCCACATGGAAGGTCCTCTCAATGACGGTGGTCCACTGCAGGCAGCGTATGATGAAGGTGTTTGGCTTGGGTCGCTCCGTCTTCATCAGCTGGCATTCTGCACACATTAGTTGGAGATTTGTTTTGTCAATATTTTGCACTTTGGAGAAGTTGTCAGGAGAGAAAAGTTATTCGTTAGATATGGGCAGACTTTTTAAAACTGCAGAAATGTTTGCTTGTGCGTTGCATGCCCTAATCTTCTGCTGCCTATGATGCACGGGGCTAGCAAGATGACATTCAATTCCTAAACTTTGTGCGACTTTGTATGCATTTTCCAAGAAAATGTTGCTTGAATTCAAAATTGTTTGACTTGAGGCAATCAGATTGCAGTATTAAAGGGCATGTTTGCAACTTGCTCACAGTTGTATTTTTCAAACCAAAAAATATAACAAAAACACCATTGGCTAGCTTATGTTACCATTTGAGGTTAACAGAACACATTTGTTTTAAAACTGTCTATATTTTAGACAATTACTAATTTTATATAATCAAAATTTTTGCCAGCCCAAAAAAAACATCTTATTTTCAGGACTTTAAGTTGCTACTCCTTTCCAATGCTTTGAAACCTGCGGCTTATAAAAAACCCCCACTGCGGTTTAATTTATGGATTATTTTTTCACTAACGGTGATAATGTTTTTTTTTTTTCAAGAAACAGTTTTTATAGAACACCGACAAAAACACTAAAAATGTGTGGTATTGTTTTTGCAATAGCGTCATGTTTTTAATGCTTTCACTCACCGCAGGTGCTGCGGGTTGAAAATGTACTGTTTCTTGCCTTGAACCAAACTATTTGTCCATAGCGTTTCTGCTCGAAAAGATTCTTCATTCATCACTCCAAGCAACGTTTGTAAGTTTTACAATACAACTCCAACCATTCCTTCTTATTAAACCGTCCCATGGTCTGTAGGAGTGCTATCGTCAATCAAGCTGCTGTCCTTATCATTAGCAAATATGCTAACACGTTTACAATTATCTGTGTTAGTATTATTAACTTATTGGCAGAATTGATGGAAGGGCACCACCAGGGGTGGAGCCTGTGGCTTAATCTGACTCAACACGGGAAACCTCACCTGGCCCGGACAGGATTGACAGATTGATAGCTCTTTCTACATTCTTTTTGTATTGTTTCATAAATTCGCAAAAACGTCACCATGGAGTCACTGAGTCTGTTTAGCTGATTGTAGAGCTAGCTTCCGCAGCTAGTGGGTCCATGACAATGACTTCTGTCTTGTTTAAACAGCCGTTTTACTGCCGTGTGACAAGCGCAGTTTGAAAACAATTAGGGTATATAAATAAACATTTACAAAAACTTTCGTACCGGTATACGTATATCTGCAGTTTATAGTCTGGTGCGGCTAATATATGTAAATGTTTTTCTTCTGAAATTTGATGGGTGCAGCTTTAAATACCGCTGTGCTTAATAGCCCAGAAAATACAGTAATTGGTGTTCACGGCAGTCACTCACCTTGCCTGGTGAACACGTACGCGCAGGGAGGGAGCGCCTGCGCACATACAAAAGCAGTCCAAGAGAAGCAACAAACAATTTGCAGTAGTGTTGTTGTTGTGATGGCATATACATCCAATGACACACTATCCCAATTGATATTATTAGCTAACAACACCCAACGCTAATGCGCGTACACGTGTTACGAATCTATGTAGTTATGTCACGACCTCTGTAAGCTGTAAAAGGATGTAATATGTATATGTGCTTTGCTATCGATTTTATTTTTCTCACTCCAGACTGGGCCCCCTCAGGAGCGCAGTCTGAGGCTCCAACCCAGCTCCAAACCCCCCTGAACCCCGCAACCTTAAAAGAGACATGCGGTAGAAATGGATGGATGGATGAATAATATATTGTGAGAATCGGCTTGAATCAAGAATTGTGTTCAGTTGGGAATCGATTTGGAATCGTCACCAAAAGAATCAGAATTGGATCGAATCCTGAATCGGCCAAAGATTCCCACCTCTATTTAATTGTAAGAAAAACGGATTTCAAAACTATGCACGAGGGGAGGCCTGATCCGATATTTATAACGTTCTGATATTATCAAAAAAAACAAGTCGGATTACATCAGTTTGCATCTAAAATTTCGGATATAATTTCTGTTACAAGCAGCGCTGCAGTACTTGTGCCAAGAAGAACAGCCTGTTAACATCTAAATGTCCTCCAATTGGCACACAAGGTTGGTATTTTTTTGTATTTGAGTCATTTATAAAAGGTAAACACGGTAGGATAGAGGGTAGTAGGAGCTAACAGCTACACAACAGCTAAGCACACAATAACACAGATGCTAGGCGTACATAATAAGTGTCCTTAAATAAACACTATTGCCGTCTAAAACCACTTTGTTATTTTAACTGTGTGCTTAGGGTCATTGTCTTGTTGCAAGGTGAACCTTCGGCCCAGTCTGAGGTCCTGATCACTCTGGAAGAGGTTTTCTTATAAGATATCTCTGTATTTGACCACCTTCATCTTTCCTTCAATTGCAACAAGTCGTCCTGTCCCTGCAGCTGAAAAACACCCCCATAGCACGATGCCACCGTGTTTCACTGTTGGGATATTAGTGGGCCGGTGGGATCTGAGCCGAGGATGTCCTTGTGGCTTGTGCAGCCCTTTGATTAAGAGCTAAATAAATAAACTTTGATTGATTGATTGGAGTGATGAGTAGTGCCTGGTTTTCTCTACACACATACTGCTTAGAATTAACGCCAACAAGTTCAATCTTGGTCTCATCTGACCAGAAAATCTTATTTCTCATAGTCTGGGAGTACTACATGTGTTTGTTTTTTTTGTGGCAAACTCTATGCAGGCTTTTATATGTCTTGCACTGAGTAGAGGCTTCCGTCGGGCCACTCTGCCATAAACTAACTGGTGGAGCGCTGCAGTGATAGTTGACTTTGTGGAACTCTCTCCCATCTACTACTGCATCTCTGGAGCACAGCCACAGCGATCTTTGGGTTCTTTTTTACCTCTCTCACCAAGGCTCTTCTCCCACGATTGCTCAGTTTGGCTGGACGGCCAGGTCTAGAAAGAATTGTGATCGTCCCAAACTTCCCACATTTAAGGATTATGTAGGCCACTGTGCTCTTAGGATGCTGCAGAGATTATCGTGTAACCTTGACCAAAATTGTGCCTTACCACAATTCTGTCTCTTTACTCCTTGGGCAGTTCCTTCGACCTCATGATTCTCATTTGCTCTGACATGCACCGTGAGCTGTAAGGTCTTATATAGACAATTGTGTGCCTTTCTTAATCAAGTCGGTTTAATTAAACTCAGCTGGACTCCATTGAAGGAGCAGAACCATCTCAAGGAGGATCAGAAGAAATGGACGGCGTGTGAGTTAAATATGAGAGTCTTTTTTTCTGTCAAGACGGGGTGCTGAGTGTACATTCATGAGAAATAAAATGAACTTTTTTGATTTTAGCAAATGGCTGCAATGAAACAAAGAGTGAAATAAGGGGGTCTGAATACTTTCCGTACCCACTGCATATTCATACTAACATAATCATTAGTATGAATAATTACTAAAGTGCAGACGCACTTTATTATTTCTAATAATAAACGTATGTATGAGTCGTGCCGTGCTGATATTATATTGGATCCATATCAGTATTGGCCAATACGCAAGGCTCAAATACTGGTATCATATTAGGAGTGAAAAACACCCCTATGTTTTACCTTAATTTAAGATACTCAAACTTAAATAATAGGGTTGCGAATCTTTGGGCACCACACGATTCGATTCGATTCTTTGGGGTAATAATTCAATTCACAATTCAAAATCTATACTTTTTTAATAACATTGGATGATAGTTCTATGATTGACTACATTCCTCCATAAAATAAACAGCTCTGATCAATTTCTATATTACGTAAAAGAAAACTGGTTGTGTTTAATAAATACTTTCCAAACATTTAATAAAGTTAAATACAAACATCCTACAGTCAAGCCCCACCTGGACCCACTCCAATTCGCCTACCAGCCCCGAGTGGGAGTGGAGGACGCAGTCATCTACCTGCTGAACCGAGCCCACTGCGAGCAGTGTGAGGGTCATGTTTTTTTACTTCTCCAGTGCTTTCGATACCATACGGCCTGGACTACTGGGTGTGAAGTTGGACACGATGCAGGTGGAGGCACCCTTGGTGTCCTGGGTTGTTGATTACCTGACTGACAGACCAAAGTACGTGCGACTGCAGGACTGTGTGTCTGACAGGCTGGTCAGCAACACCGGGGCCCCGCAGGGGACAGTCCTCTCCCCCTTCCTCTTCACCATCTACACCACCGATTTCCACTATCAGTCAGAGTCCTGCCACCTTCAGAAGTTTTCTGATGACTCTGCGATAGTGGGGTGTATTGAGGATGATGACGATGAGGAATACAGGGCACTGGTGGAGGACTTTGTCACATGGTGTGGAAAGAACCACCTCCAGCTTAATGTGACGAAGACCAAGAAGCTGGTTGTGGACCTGGGAAGGAGGAGGAGTACTCCAGCGACCCCTGTTTCCATCAGGGGGGTCGATGTGGACATGGTTGAGGATTATAAATACCTCGGTGTACACATCAACAACAAGCTGAATGGGTCAAAACACGCTGAGGCACTCTACAAGAAGGGACAGAGCCGCCTCTACTTCCTCAGGAGGCTAGGATCCTTCAACGTCTGTACAAAGATGTTGAAGATGTTCTACGAGTCAGTGGTGGCGGGCGCCTTCTTGTACGCCGTGGCCTGCTGGGGCAGCGGGCTGAGAGCGAGGGACGCAAACAGACTGGACAAGTTGGTAGAGAAGAACAGTAACGTGGTGGGAGTGGAGCTAGACTCTCTGGCGGTGGTGTCAGAGAGGAGAAGTTTAGCAAAACTCCTAGCCATTATGGACAATACCTCCCACCCACTACACTCGGACCTTGCGGGGAGTATGAGCACGTTCAGTGGAAGGCTCAGACTCCCAAAATGCAACACGGAACGACACAGGAGGTCCTTCATACCGACAGCCATCAGACTGTATAATGCATATGTTCCTTGACTGCACTTAAATGTAGAGTATATGTAGAATATATTTATATTATTTACATATTATATATATAATATATTATTTATTATTATTACTGTCTATTGTGAGCGAACTGTGGTGCTGAATTTCCCCCAGGGATCAATAAAGTACTTTCTATTCTGTTCTACAAACAAGGCAACAAGGGAAGTATCCAACACTAAAGTAGATTTGTACAGCAAATATGGGCATCAACATCAACAATTTGATTTGCCTAAGTGGCTGGAAAGAACAGATTGGAAAAATACAACACATTTAAAAGAAACATTATTAAAACAAATATATATATATATATATATATATAAAAAATGTTTAACTCGATTTCTGATGGGGTTTTTCTTTAATCGATTAAGAATCGTTACAAATAGGAATAGCCATTAATCCCAACGTCTATTTGTTTTGACACACTTATTAATTAAAGTCTCCAGTTTTTATGCTTCTCAATACATTTGAATATTATTCAATAGTTATTTTTTTAGTAGTAGTAGTAGTGAAAGTTTATCATCTTTAGAATCACTATAAATAAGGTGAAATAATAAATGATTACATAATTTTGATGAGTACTGTATAGTTTACAGTCAATTGAAAAAACTAAACAAATTAAGACATAAAATTATAAAAATTGTCAAAAAGTGGAATACTATTATATATAAACTATCTATCCATCTTCTATGGTTACTAATCATCAAATTAACTCTCAAAAACTTCCTGCCCCTTAAATTAATTTCTTGCCAAAAATGAACTAAAATCAAGTAACTTTCGCAATATTTTTTCTAATTGTAGAGATGCACCTGTATTTCAGAGGAGGAATATACAAACGGGAGAAGGAATCCTTACAGTATATATGATAAATGAATATGTGCTACAGGCTATGACATTCAGGTAAGGTTAACACTGGCATGACGCAGCTGATCTTTGATTGGGTTTAAAAAATAAATTAAATAATAACTTCTACCGCTGAGGATTCAAACGCGCCTGCGTCCCTGTGCCAAAGGATAATATGCGCCGCGGCACTCGTGCATCTGGTGAATATCTGAGGAATCCCAACGCGGTGGAACTGGGCAGTACATTAGGCCGTTTGTACACAAAGGAAGCAGCGTACGCACACACAGCCAGATGGGGCAGCGAGCTCACTGTAGGGAAAAAGCATTGTGATGATGCGTCCTCTCATCCTACAGCACTCATCCGTTCATCTTTCTTCTTCCGAGTCTCGCCCTCTCTCTCCTCCTTTGTCTCCACTCCCAACTCCTGTCCTCCGCTATCCTTTACTCCAATTACTTTCTGTTAAAGCGAAGCGCAGCACAGCGTGTCACGGCTCAGCCTAAATTTAGACAAGAAGGTTAATGGCGATGCTCGGGTCCAACGTGCTGTGGAGCTACCATTCATACACACGCACACACAAAGTTACTGCCTGACCTGCTGTGCTGCCAGAAAACAAGGTCAGGGTATGTCGATGCCAAAAAATAAAAACACTCACACCTCCGCAGGCGCGTGCCCGCACAAGCAAACCCACAAAAATGAGAATTTTGAATGCAAGTTGAAATTGGGTTTGCCACAGCAGGCAACTGCAAAAAAATCTGTGTATCAGTTTAAGTGGGTGGATGAGAGTGCATGAATCAGTGTGTGTGTGTGTGTGTGTGTGTGTTGTCCCACTGCAGGGAACAGGCCTGTACCATCTCTGCTCCATCTGACCACTTCTGTTGTTCACTCACACAGATAAACAAACACACACACGTGCACACGAGCACAAACACACACGCCACCTGGCCTCCCAGCTTTGGGCAACAGATGTGGCAGTGCCAGCGCTGTGCCAAGCAGCCGGGGCCGGATGTATGGCCTGGCTTGTCCTCGGCACAAACTCTCTTTTTTTCCCCGGCCCTCCTCTTCCTCCTTCCCCGATCCTGCCGTCCGTCTCCTCCTCCCTGTCTGTTCGACACCAACGGTCCTCCCACCCACATCATCCATGAAATTCATCAACCTCATCACCGGTTACCAGTCACATTTTCTCCTCCTGTACGCATAAAGGGGGCAAAGTTGCAGGCATATCATTGTCAAAGATATCTTGCGAAGATGAAAACATTTTATTCAGATTCTTATGCAAATTGATGACTTATAATGCTTCATATTATGGCATTTTCACAAATTTTAAATAGATCTCAGAGATCCCACAAATTGGCCACAGTATTATATTGGAAGTGTGTTGTCCAAAATAGCCTTGATGCTGGAATTTAGACACTTTGAAAGTGCTTTTAGTAAGCCCTGTCACTACTCGACACGTACCGGAAGACCCGATCGGTCCACGCATCCGCAAAGACCAAGGCACTTCCTGTCAATTTGTTTTACGGAACTTTTATTCATGCAAGCCCACTGTTACCTTGGCTTTCTTTTATCAGAATCTTTATTTAAGTAACAATCGGATAAGCGGAAGAAGATGGATGGATGGATGGATATTTAAGTAACAATGTCATATAAAAAATTACATACAAAACAAACGTTACTCAAGAATACAGTATTTATTTTGAAATCGAACGGATCCGTACAAAAACCTGAACGATGTGTTTAGTAGCATTAAATTTGCAAATAAATACTTTTTTTTTACAACTTTATTTACTTAAAACACATTAATTCACAATACTGACAATTTATTTATTTACAGACAGACATAGTTTTGTATTTCATTATTGTTTCTTCTCCATCCATCCATCCATTTCCTACCGCTTATTCCCTTTGGGGTCGCGGGGGCGCTGGAGCCTATCTCAGCTACAATCGGGCGGAAGGCGGGGTACACCCGGGACAAGTCGCCACCTCATCGCAGGGCCAACACAGATAGACAGACAACATTCACACTCACATTCACACACTAGGGCCAATTTAATGTTGCCAATCAAACTACCCCCAGGTGCATGTCTTTGGAGGTGGGAGGAAGCCGGAGTACCCGGAGGGAACCCACGCAGTCACGGAGAGAACATGCAAACTCCACACAGAAAGATCCCGAGCCCGGGATTGAACCCAAGACTACTCAGGACCTTCGTATTATGAGGCAGACGCACTAACCCCTCCTTCACCGTGCTGCGTTCTGCAAAAAGGTCATCCCGAGAAGCACACAGCTTATGGACAGGGACCCACAGTTAAAATATACATCATCATATAATATACAAAATACAGTACAATACAATACATTTCAAAATCTACCCACCAAATACCCATTTACAATTTTATTTATAAATAAAAAAGGAATCTTTAAATCCACCATATAAGTCTCAACATCCTATTATTCAAATTTGATTAAAAGTTTGCATCTCGAAGATCTGCGATAATCTCATCATACATACAGAGGTCAAGACCAAAAGTATGCAACTAATGTGAATTCCTCAACCATAAGGGGTGTGCTAAATGTACTAAGCCTAACGTTGCAATAAATTTAGCTTAAAACGCTTTTTAAAAATGTTTCATGGATGTGATTATTTTATAGAGCTATCGATCTCATTCCAGATCATCAATTCAACAATTCTAAAGTTGTTGTTTTTTGTTAGGAAGCAGATATGGATGTGAGCCGAGGACATACTTGCCAACCCTCCCGGATTTTCCGGGAGATACCCGAAATTCAACGCCTCTCCCGAAAACCCCCCGGGACAAATTTTCTCCCGAAAATCTCCCGAAATTCAGGCGGACCTGAGTGACGTGTCGACAGCCTGTTTTCACGTCTGCTTTCCCACAATGTAAACAGCGTGCCTGCCCAATCACGTTATAACTGTAGAATGATCGAGGGCGAGTTCTTGGTTTCTTATGTGGGTTTATTGTTAGGCAGTTTCATTAACGTCCTCCCAGCGCGGTAACAACACACAACAACAGCAGTCACGTTTTCGTCTACCGTAAAGCAGTTCGTCTGCCGTAAACAGCAATGTTGTGACACTCTTAAACAGGACAATACTGCCATCTACTGTACATGCATATGTGACAATAACATCTATGGCTTTTAGAGAGTGCAGTGCACTACTGCGCACACAACAAGGAGACGAAGCAAAATGCATCATCAGAGAGGGTGTTCAGCATGGTTATAAAAATAGTGACAGAGAATAGAACAAGGATGGACAATTCAACCCTTAACTCAACAATGAGTAGATGAGTGTTATGTGTGTGTATATGTGTAAATAAATGAACACTGAAATTCAAGTATTTCTCTTATTTATATATATATATATATATATATATATATATATATATATATATATATATATATATATATATATATATAAAATATATATAAAATAAATATATATATATATATATAGCTAGAATTCACTGAAAGTCAAGTATTTCTTATATATATATATATATATATACATATATAAAATAGTATTTCATATATATATATATATAATATATATATATATATGAAATACTTGACTTGGTGAATTCTAGCTGTAAATATACTCCTCCCCGCTTAACCACGCCCCCAACCACCTCCCAAAATCGGAGGTCTCAAGGTTGGCAAGTATGGCCAAGGATGTCGTTGTGGCTTGTGCAGCCCTTTGAGACACTAGTGATTTAGGGCTATATAAGTAAACATTGATTGATTGATTGATACAGATTTAAGTTACAGTAAGTGCCTCATTTATAAAAAATCAACATTGAAATAAGAAATTATTCAATGAGAATCAGTATCACACCTTAAGTCATTCATTGCAATGACAAAAGCATGGAAGTGGTTGAATTTGTAGCGATAATACTCCCTGATTTTTAAAATCTACTTCTTGTTCAAAATTATATTCTTCTTCCCTTTTACTCCCAGGTCCCAGCAGGCACAAGACATTAAAAAACGTTCAGAACTTGTTGAATTAGGTCCTGACGTTGAGCAACTCAAACATAACGTTGAAACAACATGCTTTTTGATGACATTTATTCAATGTTGAGTTTGGACGTTGATTTCACCTTTGAAATTTGGTAATTTCCCAACCAACAATGTGGACCCAACTTACAAATACAATACAACTATTTTAAAGGACATGTATGTATAATAACCTACTCAGTGGCCTAGTGGTTAGAGTGTCCGCCCTGAGAAAGGTAGGTTGTGAGTTCAAACCCCAGCCGAGTCATACCAAAGACTATAAAAATGGGACCCATTACCTCGCTGCTTGGCACTCAGCATCTATTGTTGGAATTGGGGGTTAAATCACCAAAAATTATTCCGGGCGCGGCCACCGCTGCTGCCCGCTGCTCCCCTCACCTCCCAGGGGGGTGAACAAAGGGATGGGTCAAATGCAGAGGACAAATTTCACCACACCTAGTGTGTGTGTGACAATCATTGGTACTTTAACTTTACTCAACGTTGTATCAATGTCTTGAGCCTGCTGGACTAAGCTATTCCTTTTATACAAAATATGAATAAAACATTCAAATATCACAAAATGTGACGACGGAGAAGTTCGATTGTAAAAGATTGCAAGTCCTGGAAATGACGTAATTTATGCGCATGCGTGGACCTTTTCTGGAATCGGTCGGGAAGGGACAAGCCATACTAGGAACACACTGTTTGTTTTGTGTGCCTGCAGCTTTAATGCTGATGAGTTGTCCATGCCACACATACTGTGTGTCTCCAAGGAGTGCCAATATACACTTTATTTACTTTTTAACACTGTAATTATGCATTTGTCCAACGTATATGTAACATACAACAACATAAGATTAGGGAGTGGGACAAGAACAAATGTTGGCAACACTAGCATAAAGAGGTGCTCCAAAAAATGTATTTACATCTAAAATCATGATTTGTATTTTTTCTGATTCTAAATTAATTCATTATTTTCGAAAATTGATTAAAAAGAAAAAAACAATATATACAGATATATATATATATATATATATATATATATATATATATATATATATATATATATATATATATATATATATATATATATATATATAATATTTTTGCAATTTTAATGTTTTCCAATTCTAAATATATTTTGTGATTAAAAACATTGAACAGCTATCATTGTTATTATTATTATTGATAC
Source organism: Nerophis lumbriciformis (assembly GCF_033978685.3). Classification (NCBI taxonomy): domain Eukaryota; kingdom Metazoa; phylum Chordata; class Actinopteri; order Syngnathiformes; family Syngnathidae; genus Nerophis; species Nerophis lumbriciformis. Next base: position 56,055,121 of record NC_084549.2, on the reverse strand, counting down.
TGTTGCTTTAATACATTTTTGGTTTTCAATTTTTTTTGTATTATATTTGTATGTTTTTTCAACTGCTTTGTAAATGTCTAACCTAATTATTGTTAAACTGGTATTGCGTTGAAGTTGGGGTTGCTCTATTTTCTTTTATTTAATTAATACATTTTCTGTGATTTTCATAAATAACATTTTAAAAATATATATTTTTAAAATGAGCACATCAGCAGCCAAAAGGAGCTTTTGTAACCTGTAACGCAGGAGTGTCCAAACTACTCAATTTGGCCCGCAAGAGCAGGAGTCCAATAAGCAATTTGGCCGGGCACGATGTTTACATATAAAATACAAATTGTCAGCGATCTAATAGCTGCCATTTCATCACCATCTGGTGGCCAATGGAAGTAACTCAAGTCAATGACCATTAATTGTACATCAATGTTAAAATGTGCACAGCGTATACTTCTATGACCCAATACAAACAACCTTCCTGAGTCATACTTCTATGACCCAATACAAACAACCTTCCTGAGTCATTGTGCAGAAAAAAATTCAACCAGCACAAAAATTTAACAAACATGGTCACACATAACACATCTTGCACATTGAACGTTGTGGATATTATAAACATCTAATCAGCATAAAAAAAATCTAAACTACACCCATTTAAATCCAATCCAAGAAATGATGGGGAAAATGCAAAACACTTACCCATGTCTGGTGCATTTTAGCTGCTTGATTTTTCTGGTGCAGTTCTCCAGTGGTTTACTTCTTATATAAATGAAATAACTTTTAATTATGCTTTTAATTATGTAATGTCCAATGTGTCCAACCTGTCATATCGTGTGGCCCAGGGTTCTGTTCTGGGGCCTGTTTTATTTTTGTTGTATCTGATGCCGCTTGGGAGGTTGATCAGTAGTTTTAAAAATGTTTCTTATCATTTCTATGCAGATGATATTCAACTGTTATGCTCCTTTAATGATTCAGAGTTTCACTTTTCTGGAGTGCGTATCCTGAATTAAAAACTGGTTGTCCTCAAATTTCCTCCAGATAAATTCAAACAAAACGGAAACTCTGATAATTGCTCCCGATAAAAAGATCCCCCTGATCAAGAACTCCCTTGGTGCATCTGTTAAAATTAGCCTCAGAAACTTTGGGGTTGTGTTTGATCAGTCAATGTCTTTGGAGGGTCACTGTCGTCAACTGACTAAAGTGAGAAATTTGTTGTCAAAATTGGATCTCAAAATTATAATTCACGTTCATTTCATCTCGCAATGACTATTGCAATTCTCTTTTCACTCTTGTCTAGAGCTGAAACGATTCCTCGAGTAACTTGAGTAATTCGATTACAAAATATATTCGAGGAATTTTCGCTGCCTCGATGCGTTGTTAAGTTGGGGTTTTTTTTTTACAGCATTTTGTCTCGTTTAGTAGTCAAAGCTCACGTTTCGCACGGACTGTTTAGGTATTGCACAGCGTGTTTACGTCACAGATCATACGCCGTCTGCACTGCACGACACCACTCTTTTAAATACGCTTGAGTTTAGAAAACTTTTTCGCCGACATAACTCGCAATGGCAGACGCCGCAGAAAGCAGTGGACAAGAGCCATAGCAAAACGAGGGAATTAAGAAGCGACAAAAGTTGTTTAAGGTGTGGGAACACTTCACACTAAAATCGAAGGAAAACGCAGTCGTATGCAAACATTGCTCAGTGTCGCTCGCATAGCACAAGTTGCATGCTGCAGCACATGTCGAGAAAGCATCCGATTGAGGGACGTCCAGAGGCAAGGTGTGTCATCTGTTATCAAATATAAACGCAAAAGTTGTGTTAGTAAAAATATTATTCATTAGTATAACCAGGATGTGTTCTTTCACTCCGGCGAACTCATCAAATGCCGCCAAAAGGTGTTGAAAACTAACAATGCTATCCGAGCTGTCGTGTTCAATTAGCCTTTCATTAGTAACCACGCGAAAATAGTCGTGCAAAGTTATTCAAGTCATGCAACTACATGCTACTTGGATAGCTTGCATTTGCACCCACTATAGTCTCTATAGCATAGGCGCCGATCTACATTTCTGCCAGTGGGTGCTCAGACGGGCGGTAAATCTGACGCTACTTTTCTGAGCATGCGCGGTTTTTGCTTAGTGGTGACTCACCAACTGGTTGCACATTTCAAATGCAGTATTAAAGGCACTACTTAATCCACATTTTATGTTTGATATAATGAAAACTGTTCTTATTGTTTTATTTTTGATACTAAGAATATAGTTTTATTTTAACTTTCTCAGGGAATATTAATTTTGAACTAATTTTATATATATATATATATATATATATATATATATATATATATATATATATATATATATATATATGTGTGTGTTTTCATCTCAAACATGTTATGATGGCAAAATGAACATTGATTACTATTTTGCATGCAAAGAATGCAATAAACTGTATTGCATTCTTAAAATTTAAAACTGTTGTCATTATTAAGGCACCGTATAATAATAATCAAAAACGCACGAGAAACAAGAACTTTGTTTATCCGGTCACACCACACAGCACATAGGGCTGTGAGCGCACCTGTTTTTATTAGCACACACAAATTGGCACAATCAACCACGGACGCATTTCAGCTGTGCGTGTCAGCCTTCAATAATGAAAACAGGCGTTTAGGAAATAAAAGACAATTAGGCCAAACGCAATAATTGAGGGCTCATCTTAACATGTATAATTAGACCTTAATTAAGCAAAAATATTGCTCCGGCCCGGCTGCACCAAATAATAATATAAATCCATTTAATAAAGTCAAAATATGAATAAGGCAACAAGAGAAGTTTCCCACACTTCTCTTTTGTAAAGTAAATTTGTACAGCCGATATGGGCATCTACATCAACAATAGGATTTGCCTGAGAAGCTGGACAAGACAAAAAAAAAAAAAATATATATATATATATAATTTATTCGATTACTCGATTAATCGATCGATAGAATACTCGACTACTAAAATATTCGATAGCTGCAGTTCTAATCTTTTTAACAAGTCAACGCTAAAGAGACTTCAGGCTGTACAAAATGCGGCTGCCAGACTTTTGACCGGTGCACCCAGAACAGCCCATATCACCCCCGTTTTATCCAGTCTTCATTGGCTTCCAGTTAAATTCCGCATTGAGTTTAAGATTTTAGTCCTGACATTCCGTGCGTTGCATGGTGGGGCCCCTCAGTACATCACTGACTTGCTATGCCCCTACTCTGCAGTGCGCAGCCTCCAGTCTTCAGACCAGGGTCTTCTAAAGATCCCAAAAACTTGTTTTAAAACCTGTGGAATTCCAGGCTATAGCTCCCAGACTCTGGAACAATTTGCACAAGTCCCTCCGTGGTCTTGACTGTGTTGAAACTTTTAAGATATATTTGAAAATTTCTCTTTTTAGTAAAGCTTTTAGTTATTGCACCTTTTAACTATCATTTTTAATCCACTTTGTACCCTTTTTATGATGTTGCCCCTGTTGTTGTTTCACTTCACCTATGTTTTGTACAGCGCTTTGTGATTTTATCTGTGAAAAGCGCTTTATAAATACAATTTACTTACTTACTTGACTGATTAAAAAACTTTAAGGAGGTCGTTACAGAAGTAAACAATGTAGGGGTTGAATTTATAACCATTCATCCATCCATTTCCTACCGCTTGTCCCTTTCGGGGTCGCGGGGGGTGCTGGAGCCTATCTCAGCTGCATTCGGGCGGAAGGCTGGGTACACCCTGGACAAGTCGCCACCTCATCACAGGACCAACACAGATAGACAGACAACATTCACCCTCACATTCACACACTAGGGCCAATTTAGTGTTGCCAATCAACCTATCCCCAGGTGCATGTCTTTGGAGGTGGGAGGAAGCCGGAGTACCCGGAGGGAACCCACGCAGTCACGGGGCGAACATGCAAACTCCACACAGAAAAATCCCGAGCCCGGGATTGAACTCACCAAATATAATAATATAATATACTGTATATATGGATTAAAAGTGCCCCATTTCATGAGTTTTTCAGGATACGAGCTGTCTCTCGGCTAATAGTTGTTCGCAAAAACCTGGGTTTCGAGCTTCACCACCGCTAGTTGGGAAAGCGAATATCACAGTGAACCCCGTAAGATCCAACCAAAACATCCGATGTCTCACTCGACTCCTTGTTAGCTGTAGTTAGCCAGACACAACTTTGTGGAAAGGGAGAAAGTGAGTGAGAAGGACAGTGCTGAGAAGAAGAAGCAGATGACATTAATTGAATTAAAGAAGGAACTCATTAAAACAACATGACACTGGCGAAGAAGTGCGAGGTGTAGCACTGCTAGTATGCATCATTCTACGATAACACCAGCCAAAGACGGTAAAATAGTATCTAAACAGCAAACATTTATCTTTAAAAAATGTATTGTTTTCGATACAAATGTAATATCTACACATTTGTTTATCTTTTTAAAAGGCCTCTCACAATAGAACTGTGCTGTTTTAGGGGGTCCAAGCTCAAATTAAATTGATTTTTATTCATTTCAATGCGGACAGTGTTTCACAATGCAAGTTTTTCAGGGTATGAGTTATGTCACAGAACCAATTAAACTCATATACCGGGGCGCCGCTGTATATTCATGATTAGCTTACCACGTGAGACGCTCACTCAAGAAGCCGATGTCTCTCACTACACATACACACTGGCTCCCCCTCCCTTTTCCTTGCTAATCCAGTCACTAGTCAGGACTCAGTCTGTACACAATCATAACCTCACAAACAGAACTCTCTTCAAAAATGCTTGGAAGGGAGCCACAACAAAGGAGACTGAAAATCTGCATGAGACTTGGGAGCCAAGGGTTACTGACGCTCGCTTTAGGGATGTTTGTTACTATAATTAAAAAGTCACTTTTCCCAAATAAGGGACCTTTAAGTGATGTACACGATAACCAAACAGTTCACAAAGTGCATCTTATGGTGATGACTTGTCCTAAAACTATCATTCCTATACAGTCATCTGCCTGAGGTTGTCTGTAATGAGGCGAAACACTCGTTTAGCACCTATCAGATTATGTTGAGTAAAGACCTATAAACAACAAAGACAACTACACCAGCGTGTGCTTATTTATTTATCAAGAGACATATGCCGTATTATAGACTCTGAAAATGTTTAATCCGTTTAATCCGTCATAATCATGGGCAGTAATCAAACTAAAAGCGCCTCTGTGCTGACGCCATGACCAGTTTACAATAAAACACACATTGATCATTGATTTCAACAACAGTGTAGGGCTGGACGATTATGACAAAAAATAATAATCATGATTATTTTTTATTAATATTGAACTAACGATTAATAACAAAAGTATTCATTAATTAGAAAACATGAGCATTTATTGTACCACCAAAACTCAACTTTAAATACAGGGTGTTCCAGAACTCTTGGGCACTGAACTATGAATGGTAGTAAGATGAAACTGGTACCATTTTAAAACTAAATTCATTAAGTTTTTTGTAATGCTAATGGATGATCTATGTGCCTCCCCTTCCAAAAGACGTGGATGAACTGAAGTGTGCCGTGTGACCAACATTGAACATCTTTGAACATTCCATGAAAAATCTGGAATTGCAAGCTTTCAGAATATATCAGATGCGTTTTTATACCCTTAATAGATTTCGAGATATATTCAATGTCAAAATGTGCCCAAGATTTCTGGAACACCCAGTATAATTTCAAAGAACAGATATAAATTAGTAACAAATAAATAACAAGTAAAATATTAATAATAGGAACTACAATAAAAAAAAATCAACAATAGGGATATAATAAAACAACAAAATGACTCTTATTTTACCACCATAGAGTGTGTGCTGCTGCTTTGAGTAAAGAGACGACTTGAGGCTGTTTAAAAACAAGAGAGAGAGAAAGCGAGTTGTGTCCTGTTTTTACATTGATCGTACATCGATGATGTCGTTCACAACAACACAAGCAGTTGAGATGGGTTGTGGGTGGCTAGATTGTTCTTGCAAGCTTTAGCTTCGCATTTTAGCCACTGTTTCAAGAGGCCGTCTCCACATTGTTTTAGTTCAAGACGTGTTTCGGGGGTGAATGAATGAGCAGTACCGAAGACATTGTTTTCTCAAACAAATGTCCCTCGGCCTTACAATGACATAATTTAATTCGCATTTATGCCAAACTCTGTGATATTGTGCGTTTAACAATGATTTCCGTTTTATTGGCAAATTCTGTGACAACGCGTAAATGCATAACTTTTTTTGTTGAGTTTAGTGATTTATTAGGTATACTAGCTCTAGTCTGTATCAAATAAAAAATAGTAACCAGGGTGAGATGATATCCCTTGTAGTAGACGTAGTTTTGTTTTCATTCAAACGCTCAGTCATCCGTTTCACAGGAATTTGCATGCATGTATTTCCGATTATAATATTTTCATGATCATAAGAAGCGGGAATCGAAATCGTTCCATTAATTGTCCAGCCCTACAACAGTGGTTGTGATCCTCTGCATTTGCAGTCTGAACAATGAGAGGCCTGGCTGGTTGTGCCAAGAGTGAGAGAATTTCAAAGGAATCCTGCTACAGTAACTCATTAGCTGGTTAATTGCACATGTCAAAGAAGCTGTGGAGCTTGTTAGTCAGGTGCAGACACGTGAATTACTGACTAATGCTTCATTACCGAATCATCTGTAAAGCACACCGATTAAATGGCGTAAGCTGTGTACCATTTGACTGTAGCACCCACCTGTTTGAATACATGTGAGGGAAATTCTGCATTAAAAAAATAAAAATAAAAGCCATGAAAACAAATGAAAGTACGGTAATACCATGTATGAATGTACAGTATATACTGTATAAGGTGTAATATATATTGGTGGTTCTTATCTTTTTATGGCTGTTAATTAGAGTTGACACAGACAACAGCGTGCATCTACTGTATGTTACATTTATTTTTCAACTCACTTATGTAAACAACTTACGCAATGTATGTAACATGTACGCAACTGCGCCAAAGTGTACACGTTATTTCCGATCCTTCAACAATCGCTATTTCTTAGGATTCAATATATATATATATAAATATATGCATATATATATATATATATATACATATATATATATATATATATATATATGCATATATATATATATATATATATATATATATATATATATATATATATATGCATATATATATATATGCATATATATATATATATATATATATATGCATATATATATATATGCATATATATATATATATATATATATATATATATATATATATATATATATATATATATATATATATATATATATATATATATATGCATATATATATATATATATGCATATATATATATATATGCATATATATATATATATATATGCATATATATATATATATATATATGCATATATATATATATATATATACATATATATATATATATATATACACATACATACATACATACATACATATATATATATATATATATATCCATCCATCCATTTTCTACCGCTTATTCCCTTTTGGGGTCGCGGGGGGCGCTGGAGCCTATCTCAGCTACAATCGGGCGGAAGGCGGTGTACACCCTGGACAAGTCGCCACCTCATCACAGGGCCAACACAGATAGACAGACAACATTCACACTCACATTCACACACTAGGGCCAATTTTAGTGTTGCCAATCAACCTATCCCCAAGTGCATGTCTTTGGAGGTGGGAGGAAGCCGGAGTACCCGGAGGGAACCCACGCAGTCACGGGGAGAACATGCAAACTCCACACAGAAAGATCCCGAGCCCGGGATTGAACCCAAGACTACTCAGGACCTTCGTATTGTGAGGCAGATGCACTAACCCCTCTTCCACCGTGCTGCCCTTATATATATATATATATATATATATATATATATATATATATATATATATATATATATATATATATATATATATATATAAAATCCTAAAATCCTAAGAAATAGCGATTGTTGAAGGATCGGAAATAACGTGTACATGCTGTGCATATATATATGCATATATATATGCATATATATAATATATGCATATATACATGCATATATATATATACAGTATATATATATATATATATATATCTAGTTATATATACAATATATATAATATATATATATATTTTATATATATTATATTATATATACAATATATATTATATACTATATATATTTTATATATATAATATATAATATATATATTATATATATATATATTATATATATAACATATATATATATATATATATAAAGATATATATTTATATATATATTTATACATACTGTATATATATTTATATATATTATATATGCATATATATGCAAATATTTGCACATATATATGCATATATACATATATATTATATATGCTTATATACGCATATATATAATATATGATATATATTATATATGCTTATATACGCATATATATAATATATATATATAAACTATATATATATATATATATATATATATATATATATATATATATATATATATATATATATATATATATATATATATATTACGTGATTGTCTGGAGCGGAGGCAGCATGTCTTCAATGTGGACATACTTTAATATATCTGAGGTTTACATGCGGACAGCGATCTAAAAAAATTTGCAATTTGCAAATATAACACCAGAAAAAGATGCTAGATTTACTGCTAGTCATTTTTGATAAGGAAAAAAAAGTCACTAGAAGGATTTGAGAAGTCTTTAGAAACCTGAAAAATTCTCAACAAAGTACAATGTACAATAAGCAGCAACAATTGAAAAATAGAGCAAAACAATATAATATATGAAAAAACATATGTTAATACTAATCAATAATACCAGATTTGTTTTAAAAGGTATGTACACATTTAGCCTTTTTTAAAGAAAAATATATGCATCATATATGCAAAATATATGATGTCATGTTGACCACATCCCCGACACGCCCACACCGCCACATGTATGTTGGCAATCTGGGGGAAACCATGAAATGTTTCTACTTATTTTGTACAACTTTGAGAAAATAGACGACATTTGAACGTAAGAAATGGGATGTGGACGACGGGCACATACTTGCTACAGAGAAGTTATTCAGCGGGTAGGGGAGGTCGGCGTCCTGAGGTTTCTCCTTGTAGCCGATGAAAGAGCCGTCCGTCTTTAGCAGGAAGTAACGTGGCCGCCAGTTCTTTATGTATTCACCTGGAGACACAAAACCAGGTAAGTTTATCTCCAATGTGTCTTACATTAACAATGATGAAAGACTGTGAATGCAGATCCGACTCCCTCGACACTCTGCTGTGGCACTCGTCTGTCAAAGAACCCTCCATCACACAACAACACTGTAGTGTACACATCCACACTGTATGTGTGTGTATCTCCCGCCTGCCAGATTCCAATCGGATTATCGTGTAAAATATGACAAAAACATGTTTACAAGCGCTCAACTCAAACTGACCATGCCAGGAGTATCATCTGGTTGATACATGGGCAGGTGTCGAGGTCCTGACCCCTCTCAGGCTCGACACACACTATTTGGAAGCTGGAATTGAGGTAAAATTAAATAGGATTACATGTGGAATAACCCTTGTCGGAGGTCAAAAAACCCCAAAAAACATCTGCTGCCCAGTTGGTGTCAAAGCTGGCACGGAGGTGGCACCGCAGTTTTTTCCCGATGACCCGCCGCAGGATTACGCCAGTGCCAAACATTTTCGGGCTGATATCACTCACTGCAAACACATTTGGACAAGAACGGCGAGTACTAAGTAGGCAGCCACGTCGTGATGAAAAACAACAACAGAAAAGTGACACTCATCTTAACACTTTCAAGCGCCAGGAGCTGTGTAAACATTCCACTAACTCTTTTCAAACAGAAATATAAAAAAAACAAAAAACAGAAGGACACAAATGTTCTCTACTTCAACCCATTTTTAATTAACCATTCCTCCAGCATACGCCTGGTGGAAATAGACAAATGGCATCTGTGCACAACACACACACACACACAAATGTGGGTAACAGTTCTGATCACCTTTTTCGGGCTAATTCACCACGAGAGGAGAATAGGCAACGTGTGTATGTGCGCCTTCTATTTGTGACATCCATTTAAAGCTGGAATGACAGCAGGCCGCGCTCGTTAGCACGTCGCGGAAAAAACACCTGCTCCGCCGAAGGGACCATGTGACTGCAGGCCCTGCCGGTACCTTGGAGTCCTGTCGACTGTGGAGGTGTGTATGTATGTATGTATGTGTGTGTGTGTGTGTGTGTGTTTGCTCGCGGAGCAGCTGATTTGAGCCACCACACAGATAAGGAAGTGCAGTTGGGTGCCAAGGCATGGTTGTGATTACTAAAAATCACACGTTTCCCCCCCTCTCAGTCTTCATTTCTCTTCTTTTTAACAACTCCACCCACTCAATCCCCCCACACACATTTCCTCCTCCTGTCCTCACAGAGGCAAAGCATATTCTTTGGATGGCTTGCTGCTGATAAACAGAACAATGAAGGGGGTGGAAAAGGGATGGAGAAGGAAAGGTGTGATCATTGCTATGTATGATTGAAATAATGCTGTACTATAAAAGAGGAAATGAGATTTTGCCGTTTTTATATAGTCAAGTTTTCTGCTCCTGCAAACAAAAAGGTGAAAATCTGTCAAAACATGCTTTTGCTCATGGTGGCGCTGTTATAAAACTCTCCTAAGTTGGCTGGACTTGAAGATTTTTTCACACTACAACTAGAAATAACCTGCTGTAACTTTGGGGTGTTTGGCCGAAACACTACAAAATCTGGTACACATTTTTTAGGTGACTGATAAGAACCGGTCTGTAAAATTTAAGCAAAATTGTTTGGAAAAACATGGCTGCCATCAGGCAAAAGCAGGGCCACGGGCACACTTGGCAACTAGAACTCTGGGGACGGCGTTCCTGGTTCGATCCCCACCTTCTACCAACCTCGTCACGTCCGTTGTGTCCTTGAGCAAGACACTTCACCCTTGCTCCAGATGGGTAGTGGTAGGGCCTTGCATGGCAGCTCCCACCATCAGTGTGTGAATGTGTGTGTTAATGGGTGGATGTGGAAATAGTGTCAAAGCGCTTTGAGTAGGGATGATGTTTGATAAGAAATTATAGAGTTCGAGCCTATTATCGAATCCTCCTATCGAACCGATTCCTTATCGATTCTCTTATTGAATCCAGATAGGTTGTTGAATATGGGAAAAAACACACAATATTTGGTTCAACAAAAGCTCACTTTTATTATATAAGAAAAAAATAAAATCTAATAAATAAATAAATAAATATTGACTGTTACCCCCCTAAAAAATAAAATAAAATAAATATTGACTGTTGTTACCCAAAGTATATTAAGTGGGATTTTTCAGAAAAACAAATGTATACAGTTACACAAAAACAACCTGTCTCTGTGATCACTATAGGTGTATAAATAATAATATAGTGTTAAATAAAATCAGTTCCTTGGGCACAAAACTGAAAATAATACAGCTCTCCAAAAAGTGCACTCCTGCTGCTATTTGACATAACTGTTTGTTATGATGCTTTGACATTTTTGCACTTTATTTCTTTATTGAAAGAAAATTCTATGAAGAGAAAAGTTGTTTGCAAATGTGGTTACAATGCTAAAAAATGAAAAGTTAAAGCTAAAAAAAGAAATACACTTTATTGAGATAACATTATTTCTTTATAGGGGGAAAGATGTGATGTTATGAGCTAGGCTAGGGAATATAACAACTACACTACCCAGCATGCAACGGGAGTGACGAGCATGTGCGGTAGCCCTGAAAAGCAGCTAAGAATGAGGTTATGAGCACGCTGTGAAAGTAAACGTCAAGAACTCGGCCAACACGCCTCGTCTGCATTATTTATAATTAGACAGACAACACATATACAGTGTGATTTTGTTTTGTTTACAAGGAAAGAAAAATAAAAGTTAAAAAAGGGAGATATGTTGTGTATATATATATGTATGTGCCGCGGTTGCTTTAAGAACGTTGCGACAGCTGCCGTAAAGGAGGTGCGTTGCTAGCCTGGTTGCTATGTTTCCGGTTGGTCGTAAAAGTGTTCGTCATGTGTTTGTACCCTGCTCAAATCTCTCAGTAAAGTTGTTCATTGGATTATACCTTTTGTTTTGAACTTCATTACACCTTGGAGCGCTTTTTTCGGTCCATTGTTTTTCCTGCTTTCGCTATCTGCGCCTAATGACTGAGCTACGTGACGTCATTTCTTGTGATGTCTCACGGGGCATTTCTGGTCGGGACGGGATTCGTTCCGAGGGATTCGAATAAAGAACCAACTCTTATTCTTTACTATAGTGGTCTCGATAACGGGTACCGGTTCTCAAAAAGGGATTCGAGTCCGAGGACTCGGTTCTTTTCTTATCGAACAACCGGGAAAACCGGTTTCGAGTATCATCCCTAGCTTTGAGTACCTTGAAGATAGAAAAGTGCTATACAAGTATAACCCATTTACCATAACTCTTTGGCACCGTTTATACTGCACACCAAATCTGATTTTTCTTGCCCTCAAGTGACAGATCAGGTATTTTTTTGCCAGTCTAAACGCTCCAAAGTGCTTCAAATGTGATCTTTTTGCGTCAGATACAGGCCACATCAGGAGGTAGTCTGAATCCGATTGGAATCCCATTTTTTCAAATGTGACTCTGCAGTGTAAACAGAAATGCGACCTGAATGCAACCGGATTGTGACTTTTACGTCATCTTTGGGCAAACATTTGTGTGCACAGGAAAAGACGCGACCCGCCAGTGGAAGTGGATACGTCATCACAACATCCGGTTTCGGTGAGCAAAGTATTTTTCCGGCGGATGAATTTTCGGTGCATCACTACGAGTCAATAGTGCGCAAAAAAATAGGCGACATGTAATATATGAAGATATATATATTATATAATTTAATTCCAAAGACATAGCGATTGTTGATGGACCAGAATGCATTGTGTAAGTTGTTGACGTAAGTGAGTTGAAAAATAAAGTAGAGGACGCTGATTAACAGCCATAAAAAGATTAGACCCCTCCCAAGTATACTATATATATCCATTCATACTTTATATTATTTTCACGTAAAAAACACAAAGTTTTAAGGTGTGACGACTTTTATTTTATTTTGTAGTAGTAGATGAAGCGACTTCCTTGTTCATTACCGGAATCCGGTCAAGTCAAGTTTCTTTTTTTTAACTTTATTAAACTGCACAACATGCAAGTGATGTCGAGGGGCCACATTGGGGCCTGTGCGTGTTTTTAATGGAGTCTGATCAGTATCATATTTTACAGTCAGCTGGAAAACAAATCTGATTTAGAAAAAATCTGATGTGTGCCACTTTGGTCTGTAGTGTAAACGTAGTCTTTGCCAAATTTTAAAATAGTTTTGCAAAGGCCTGGGCTGTCAAGGTGTGTTGTTGACGAACCCCAAGATGCAGAGATGGCGGCAGGCTTGGTACAGGAAAACATGGTTTTAATGTTCAAAAATAAGAAAAGGAAAAATCTAACCAGAAACAGGAGTCAGGATCCAGGGAATAGCTTAACGCACACAGCTAGCAACGACAGCATATAGCAAACAACGACACGACAATACTCCAACACCGAGTGGAGGACAAAGCAGGTTTAAATAGTCGCTGGCTGATTGACACCAGGTGTGGCCCGGTGCCAATCAGCCACAGCTGAGGGGAAAAAGAACTCAGGGAGACAATCAGGAAATAACCAAAATAAGAGTGCTGACAGGAAACAAAGACAAACGCAAAGGAAAAACTAAGACTTAGTCAAACTGTCAGGGACAAGCCTAACATGGGCGATTATATGATTACGATCGATGATCGTGATACATTTTAGGTTGATCGTGGTGATCAGCTGTGAGCATATTTTAGCTGGATCAAACATGGCAGAAATGTTCGTGACAACAGCTAATCGGAATCTATCTTTTACTGCCCTATTTCCGGTTACAAGGTACTCAGAGGTAAATAAAATCATAGAATTAAAGGAATGACCGAACTTGGAGCTAAATGTGCAGCTGAGGGCATCAAAATAAATGTCATCTATAGCCTGGAGTTATCTAAGGCCCGATCAACGGAATCATGGACGGAATCAAGCGAGGGGGCAGCACTGCACCCCTCTCAGGCCATCTATGTGCCCCCAGGACAAGCGGCCACCTCACAGAATTAACGCCAAAATACAGAGCCCAACAGTCTCCAAATGACTTCTACGTGTCAGGTGATACATATTTTTTGCAAATATGATTACTAATTGTCATCCAAAAGCTGTATGAAACACACCTAATGCTAAGGCTTGCCAATTGTGGAAGCGATCATCGATATTCATTAGTAAGTTAATAACTTGACAGGTTATATATACTATAGTTGGACCACGAGTGTTGAAATAATAACTGATGCATCCTTGTGTGTGCTTTCTTTTACTTGAAACTCTAAGCATTTATAGTTATGGTTTAAGTTTATTTTGAATATGCATACAATTACAATATGGAACATAGCATTTCTCTAGTTTCTCATTACATGTTTATAAAGGAATTGGAAAAAGCAGAATTTATTTCATCCTCCCCTTTTTCCACTAAAAGTCTGTTCACTGCCCGTCCTCAAATTGTAACACAAATTAAAGGCATCAATAATAAATATTAAAGTTCTTGTGAATAAATATTTATGTAAATTATGCTTCATGTGATGAGATGAATAAGATTATCCCAAAATGTTTATCAGGATTTTTTTTTCTATGTACACTTTAAAGCCAAAACAGTTTCTTAAACTGGATCATACCAGTACATTGATTGACTTTTTTGCTTATTGGTACATTGTTATGTTACTGTGCTTTTTCTTTCCTTATTTTTAATTTGATTTATTTGCATTGTGGTTTACACGGTATGTTAATAAAATGTTTAACTAATCCCTAGTTTATTTGGTTTTCAGTACATATGCTTCAAAACTGGCATGTTAAAAACAATATAAAAAAAAAAATCGAGATTAGATGATATAAAATAAAAAATTATTGTGATTATTTTTTTGCACACAGCCCTAGTTTTGCATTCCTTTTTAAAATTGTGTGATTGACCTATTGCCCAAAGTCATTGAGCATTTGTCTTATGATTATAAAACTATATCACATTGGAGTCTCTCAAAGCAATACAAAATAACACATAAGCAGTATCTATTACCAGCTGTGTATAGCTAAAGCATTAATGACAAGAAAGTGTTCTTGTGGCCTAAAATACCTACATGAACATCAAACAAGATAGGAGAAAAAAGATAAAATGCATGAGGAGAAAAGTTAATGTGTTAAAAACTATAATACAACTGGCAGTGCTGAGTGGCGAGCTGGTCCAAGTCCAGTCATTTCTCTGAGTCACTTTCAAGATAAAGTGTCCGAGCGAGAACGCCTGTTAGCTGGCCACTTCATCGCTCAGCTGTCCAGCACAACAGAAAACATTTTAGCAATGCTTCTGGCCCACACCGAGAGGCAAGTGTGTATTTGCGCATGTGGGTGGGTGTGTGCGTGTCTACTGAGGGCCGGTGGGGGCAGCCAGGGGTGGCACAGACGGCGAGCGGAGATGGACAGTTGTCCGCGCTCAGCTTCCAAACCAACGGAAGCACGAGCTAAGCGGAGTCGATCCAATGGTGTTCTGTCGAGCAATCCCGTCTTGGCCCGGCCTGTAACGAGTCCAGCGAGCTCTCCCACTCTGGACAGCTTGTCTGGGGAGCCACATGTCTCTCGTTTGGACCGCTGCAGAAAAAGACAACAGCCGGTTTCCTTCCCACACCATTTCTCTCTCTCTCTCTCTCTCTTTAGTTTCATTTAGTTTTATGCACAACGTCCTTTTCCCGCAAGACCAATTAGTCAATACTAAACTATACGTCGCTGGAGACAACAGGAGTCTTTTGTTTCTTCGAACAGCGGGAGATCCGTGATGGAAGAGAGTGATGTGATCTGAAGGATCCAAGAAGCAGAAGGATGAAGAGAAGAAATTTTTTATTTTTTTTTGCAAAGTCTTTCAAGACTTAATTGGCTCAAGAAAAAAGACAACGTGTTGAAATAGTTTTGCCGCACTTGTCCATCGAGCGCACAGGTGTCAAACTCAAAGCCCGGGGGCCAGATCTGGCCCGCCACATTATTTTATGTCGCCCGCAAAAGTCTGGAAATAATATGAGTCTTTTCTTACTTTCCATTTTGACAGAATAAAATGTACTGCAAGCAATTTCTTTAAGTTAAAATCCAAATAAGTACCTAAATATCGCCTTGACCCATGATTTTAAAGCAAGTTATCCATTATATTATGCACTGTAAATTGATTTTCATAGTAAAAAACTGCCAAAATTTAACCCTATAGAAAAACAAAACTGGTATCGTTTTTCCATTTAACAACAACAGATTTTATAGTAAAAACTATGGTAGTTTTTTCATTCATTCATATGCTGTAAAAAACACCAAAATGTGAAATTTACAGATTTGTATTTTTTTTACAGTGTACATAAACAATATAATAAATTTAAAAAACTGTATATATAGTCATATGTGTGGAGTTTGCATGCTCTTCCCGTGACTGCGTGGGTTCCCTCCGGGTACTCCGGCTTCCTACCACCGCCAAACACATGCACCTGGGGATAGGTTGATTGGCAACACTAAATTGGCCCTAGTGTGTGAATGTGAGTGTGAATGTTGTCTGTCTATCTGTGATGGCCCTGCGATGAGATGGCGACTTGTCCAGGGTGTATTACGCCTTCCGCCCGAATGTAGCTGAGATAGGCTCCAGCGCCCCCCGCAACCCCGAAGGGAATAAGCGGTAGAAAATGGATGGATGATGGATGTTATTCACTGTTACAACCATAACTGCCATGTGGCCCTCAATGAAAAGTAGTTTGACACCCCTGATTCTAGTGTAACGTCTTCACTCAATTACCCTGTTATTTTTCTTGAACGGGGAAGATTTCCACAAAAACATTCAGTGGAGAAGTGGGGTATGGGTCTTGGTAAGGCATTTACCAAGTGTGGCACAGTGAGCCTCTCCTCAGAGACAGTAATAGTTCTGCTTACTCCAGACGTAGACTTTGTAGCAATTCCAAAGTAATTTATTTTGGATTTGACAAAAGTGAAGTTAGTTTAGTTAAGCATGTTCAAAAAATATCAGAATCAGAAATACTTGATTAATCCCCGGGGGGAAATTTGGGTGTTATCGCTGCTCTTCATCCATCCATCCATCCATTTTCTACCACTTGTCCCTTTTGGGGTCGCTGGAGCCTATCTCAGCTACAATCAGGCGGAAGGCTTTACACCCTGGACAAGTCGCCACCTCATCACAGAGCCAACACAGATAGACAGACAACATTCACACTCACATTCACACACTAGGGCCAATTTAGTGTTGCCAATCAACCTATCCCCAGGTGCATGTCTTTGGAGGTGGGAGGAAGCCGGAGTACCCGGAGGGAACCCACGCAGTCACGGGGAGAACATGCAAACTCCACACAGAAATCTTCATATATACAGTAATTAGGAAAAAAAGAAGGGATAATAAAATTAGCAATACAATAAACAAAAAGTACCAAGTAGGACTACTATGATAAGTGCAATATACACAATATTTACATGGTGAAATAACCAGTTTGGCTGCTTGAATCAGGTATTGCACATTTTTAAACATAAAAGTGTAAAAATATAGTGGAAATATTGCACAGCTATGGGGTTTATTAAATATGTCCAGATTAATACACTCTTAAAGTGATGCATTGTAAAGTTTGATGGCCACAGGCAAGTATGTCCTTCAGTGACGTTCAGTTTTGCAAACTATTCAGTGGTCTAGTGGTTAGAGTGTCCGCCCTGAGATCAGTAGGTTGCGAGTTCAAACCCCGTCCGACATACCAAAGACTTTAAAAATAGGACCCATTACCTCCCTGCTTGGCACTCAGCATCAAGGGTTGGAATTGGGGGTTAAATCACCAAAAATTATTCCAGGGCGCGGCCTCCGCTGCTGCCCACTGCTCCCCTCATCCACAGGTGGTGAACAAGAGGATGGGTTAAATGCAGAGGACACATGTGTGTGTGACAATCATTGGTATTTTAACTTTAACTTTAACATGGTGGGATAAGTCTAGCACTGAAAGTGCTCTGTGAGAAGCATGTCATGGAGTGGGTGAAGGACATCGTCCAAGATGCTATGCAACTTCGACAGCACCCTTCTCGTCAGCTCCACACCAAAGAAAAATAAGAGTGCCTGAATATATTTGTTTTTTAAGTTGCTGGGCCTCCATGAAGTCAAACAGTTGAAGTAAAATCCTTGATTCTCATCAGTTTATTTAAATATCCAATGAAGTCATGCATTGGACAGCTATGATAAAATAAAAATGTGTATTAAAAAGTCAACGGAACTTCAGGACTTTACATAGGCACGTGAAGGTGCTGGCATGTCGTCTCGTAGCAGCTTGTAGCCTCTGTATTCGAGATTAATCAGCTGCGACAGTGTTGGTTCCAAGCTTTCTGATTGGACAATTAGCACAACACACTGACTAAATGTCACTCAATTAGAGGACTGATTAACCATTCATCTCGGCGCACAGAACAGGAGACGGGAGAGAATGAACGAGAGTGGGAGAACAGACAGGTACAAATGATAAAAGCTGAACTACAGCCAGCCGAAGAGAAAGGAGTCACACAAACTTTCCACTGAGCCTCCGTCGCACCGTCTCGTACTCCTTCGCCGGTTCTCACGAGAAGAAAATCGAGCGGGGGGAGGGGGAACTTTGACAGCGGCAATGAAATAAATAACTGCATAACTATGTGAGCTCACCAGCCATTTGTTAATCAGCCTGAACAGGGATTTAATTTAATGCTTTGGCCGAGGCTGGCGCTGGTATGCAGATGGCGTAGAGACGGAGCTGGGTGACGGGTGCAATGGGAGCTGGAGGGATGGTGGAGAGAGAAGGAGGACGGGAGGGAGGTTTTGACACGTACATGCACATACACAGCAGCACGATGGAGGAATGTGTCGACTGCTGCATCTATACTTGAGTACATATACAAGCCTAACCGGGGTAAAATGGCAAGTATTTATATTTTACTAAAAAATCATTCTAATCATAGTTATTGGGCTGCAGTCAGTGTCATTCAGGGTCTTCACTTGGTTGGAAGGATCAGCCCAGCGTTTTTGTAGAAGAGCCTATCAAATCTTCCATCTTAGCACGGGTTACTTTTTCTTAAAGGGGACCTATGATGATTTTAATCTACATTTAAAACACCTCCTTGTGGTCCGGATAATATATATTGGATATACCTTGGTGTAAATGTTGCTTTACAGTCACTTTTATAACCCGTTTTTTGAGTCTCTCTGCACGATGTTCATTTGAGGAGGTGTTCCCTCTCCAAAAGTATCATAATTCATCTTGTGGAAATGTACATTGTGGAAATATACATCTTGAAGACGTCACCGCTAATTTTTTTTCCCAGACAAGGTCAAAAATAAACGTTATAAACATTACATAGATTCACCCGGTCACACCATTAGGTACACCAGCAGACTTGCCGGTCGATTCGGACTTTGCATTAAAAAAAGCTGCTTTTACCAGCATTTATGTCACAGCATGTTGCACGTCTGCTATTATGCATACGCCACCATTAGATGAACATAATACGTTATAATAGTGCTAAATTTTTTTATTTACATTTAAATCACGATTCTTATTTATTTCTCTATTTTTCAAAAATCTAATTTTTTAAATACATTTTTTAAAGTACGTTTTTTAGGCTATTTCCATACTTACTTGCTGCACATTTACTTTATGCGTCAGAAACCAAAATTATGTTTTGTATCTTATAACCTGTTTTGAAAAGGTTACTTACAATTATTATACCCAATACCGTATTTCAGGACCATAAGCCAGTACTGTTTTCCTCCGCAGATTTTTCCCATAATGGTTTTTATTCAACAAATAGTTTTCAAAAAACACTGACAGAGACACTGAAAAAGTGTGTTTTTGTTTGTGCTATGGTGCCATCTTTTGGACGACTTCGCTGACTGCAGGTGCTGTGGGTTGAAGGTCTACAGAATTTCCTTCTGTTGAGTGCTGTGAACCGGAAGTACATGTGCCGTTTTGTCTACTAGTCATCCATAGCGTTTCTACTCATATGGGCGGTATGGCGTAGTGGGTAGAGCGGTCGTGCCATAAACCTGAGGGTTGCAGGTTCGCTCCCCGCCTCTTGACATCCAAATCGCTGCTGTTGTGTCCTTGGGCAGGACACTTCACTTGCCCCCGGTGCCGCTCACACTGGTGAATGAATGATGAATGAATGATAGGTGGTGGTCGGAGGGGCCGTAGGCGCAAACTGGCAGCCTTGCTTCCGTCAGTCTACCCCAGGGCAGCTGTGGCTACAAATGTACTGTAGCTTACCACCACCAGGTGTGAATGAATGATGGGTTCCCACTTGTCTGTGAGCGCTTTGAGTATCTAATAATAGAAAAGCGCGATATATAATCTAATCCATTATTATTATTTATTATATGGTTTCTTCAATCATCACTCCTAGAAACGTTCGAAAGTTTTACAGTATAACTAAAACAATTCATACTTACTAAGCAGTCATGTTAAATAGTAGTGTTTTCATGCATATTTGTACGTGTTATCGCAATGTAACCAAACAAAGTCCTTAGCATTAGCTAATATACTAACACTTTTACAAATGTCTGTATTAACTTACAATTGAAATATTTTTGGATTGTTTCAGTTTCACAAATTCCTCAGTAAATTCACCAAAATGTCACCGTGGAATTATTTAATCTGTTTAGTTGATTAGAGAGCTATCTTCCGCAGCTAGTGGGTCCATGACGATGACTTCTGTTTGGTTTGATCACCCGTTTTACAGCCGTGTTACAGGCACCGTTTGGAAACCATTAAGGTAGGTAAGCTCCACACCCTCTCTGGCTGAGAGCTTGACCTAATGTCTAAATAAGTACATATGTAGCCAGTAGAGGTGGGAATCTTTGGGCACCTCACGATTTGATTACGATTACAATTCAGGAGCTACGATCCGATTAAAACTCAATTAGTGATACATCTTTTATTTATGTATATTGATGCAGTCTTACAATTGTTTTCGTTTCATTAAATAAGCGTTTATCACTTGCAATTTTACTAAACATTGCATTTGTAATAAGAAACAGTTCAATTAATTCCCATTACATTTATTAAATTGATGAAAATGTGTGCAAAACTTGAACATAAGTGCCGATAGAAAAGGAGCTGGTCGGATCTCTCGGTGAGGTGGCTTGCTGCAGTCAGCCAAACTTTAGAACTGTCTGCATTACTTAATTTACAATAAATAAATCGATTATCAACATTTACTAATCGATTTTATAATCGTCCATGTCTAAATTTCGATTAATCTAAAAATCGATCATTTCCACCACCTTTAGTAGCCAGACTGCAAAACCCCGCAAACAGAGGCATCCAAAACTGCCACCAAAACCTTATGATTTGACGCTTTGGCATTGTTTAACACCAGTATCCAACATTGTAGCAACATTTCTAAGTCAGAAAAGAAAAAAAGTCATCATAGGTCCCCTTTAACCTACCGGTACACACTTTTCTGTCCCAAAAATTTAAAAATCACTTTCTACGTCCAACCTTGGCAGAAAGAGGCCTGCCATGTTTAAAGACGGAAAGCCGTTTTGCCTTTGTCATCAGTAGGTCATGACAACATGAATGTCTGATGACTAAAAGGCACATTTTAGCGTAGATTTTGACATTTTAGGATTAAACTTTTGATAACACCATGAACACAGACTGTTTGAGTTTAAACGTGGTCTTAAATAAATTGTAAAAAAAAGTGTTGTCTCTTCTTTTTGCATTTTGATGCTTTAACTTACACTATTATCTGCTAAGGTAATGATACTTGTACATTTCCATTCAGGAGCGTACTGTATGTCTGTGAGAATTCCTAACAAGTAACCTGAACGTCATAGTGATCTGTGGGCATAAACACACAGCACTAAGAGGAAGTGCAATGCTAAACGGGATGCAGGTAAACAAAGGGAAAAGGAAGTGAAGCAAAAGGGGAGGAGAGTGTGAGGCAACACAGAGGATTAAAAAGTGGGGGATTGCACAATAAATGTGACATAAGATGCTTAAGGTACACATTGGACATGTGCTGTGGATGAAGCACCGTCTATTCCATCGCGTGTGTTCGTGTTTAGACTGTGTGCCTGACCCCGACCCCCACCCCCACACCCCTTTTACCCCAGCAGTGCTAACTCCAGTCTGCTCAGACATCTTAAGGCGAATCCTGGCTGTTCAAAGCAAATCCACTTAGAGTGCATTAGTCTCATTAGCACATCGGACCTGGTGTAAGTGACGGCTTTAAATGCATTCGCCATCCGTGATGACACAAATGTGTGTTAGCTTTCAAATGTGGCTGAACGACAACATTCTCATTGCCATTCAGAGGTAGGTTCGTAGTTATAGTTAAAAGTGTGGATGGCACGCCTGTGGCACGGGCGGGTTTGGAACGAGAAAGGTGGGTCACGGGGTGGCCAGATTGAGTGCAAACCCCACAGGAGCTTGGTCATCCCTCGGGGGCCCTAAA
>NC_084549.2:55985000-56027500 GCF_033978685.3 Nerophis lumbriciformis | reverse complement strand
GTGTGAAAGTTGCTATTATTCCAGAGTGGTTGGCTCTGTATTATTAATTCAGAAATGCTGGGGCTAAGGCTTGTGGGCAGCAGCTGGCGTTACGCGTGCATGCGTGTGCGCAACTTAAGACCCACTGATCTTTTGTAAAGCCCGGGACCCCCCCTCCCAACCCCTCACCCAACACCCCTTGTAGTCCAAAAGCAGCAGTGAATAAGCATTGTGCCCCAAGTCTCCATGTCTGCCTGTAAACCAACCTATACACAACATACATCTCTGTGCAAATACACACATGCACACACACGCACACACTTGAGCCAAGCGCAGCAGGCCAGAATAAACAAGTACTATTAACGAAGCGCACACACACACACACCAGTGCAGCCAATTGATGTGCTGTATACCAAAGGAGCGACAGCAAGTACTCTCCACTTCACTAACTGCTGTTTTCTGTTTTGTTCCGCACTTCTACCGTCGCCTGTCTGAATGTCCACCTGTCTGTCAAGCGACATATTTCCCTATTCAATCCAGCTCTGCGGTTGAAAGCCATTAACAGTAGCACACCCCAGCCATGAGGTCTGTTAAGGTGGAAGCACAACCTGCTTTTATGAATGACACCATTACAGAAAGGAAGTGATGCTATGACAAATGCAACAAAATGTGGCCGCCTCAGCTGATTTATTTATTTTTTCTCACAGTCATCAGTCACGCTCCATTATGCGTAACTAATAAGCTACTGAGACCAGAATCATATTTGTTTTGGTTCGTCTGCAGCCAAGAAAAATAACAATAAATCCCTAATGCTTTAAAAAAGAAAACCGACAGACAGGTCCATCTGAGTCAAGCGGTTGTGTGTCATTGTGGTCAGAGCTAGTGTTTGCCGTGTTGTAACGTCCATCTGTCTGAGAGGTCCTCTTTGACCAAACGTCTACCTCAGCTGGGCGACATCAGGCACTTAAGTTTTTGAGACCTTACAAAAAGACAGACATGACAGTGGAATCCCTCAAAACACACAAGAAGACAATTAACTCACCTAAAACATAAAAATTGGCTACAAAAGTCGACAACCCTGGCTTCTTCAATGTGTTGTTGAAAAAAACCAACACTTTTCATGTCGTCTTTCTATCAATTTAAAGTGACTTTTCAACTGATTGGACATGTGTTTATGAATGTTACAAACACTTTTTAAAGGGGCACTGAATTTTTTGGGAATATTGCCTGTCATTCACAATCTACATGTTTTCCTTTTTTTTATACATTCTTACTTGTAAATAAACATTAGCAAAAGTTAACTAACAATGGAGCCAATTGGAGTCACTCTATTCCGCCTATAAAGCGCTCTAAAAACATCCAAAAGCCTCAATCAAGTATACTGTATATGTAATGTAGTAACAGGCACATTCATAGTAACATGTCATATGTTTTTTGCTCATATTAAGCATACGGCGGCATATTAATTTCACAGACGCATCACAACGTTCGCTTTTCCCTTCAACAACAACAATTACTAATCATTCATGGCTGACTTCAAGAGAGACAACAAAGTACTCTTTGTTGTCTCTCACAAAGGAATAGTCAAATCAAACCCACTTTTTGGTCTCAATGTGTCTTTTAGGGAAAATAGTTGTGACCTATATATGGAGCTAAATCAGGGTCAAAACCTTTGTACTTGAAAAAATTCACATTGAAACCAAAAGTTCAAGTTTTGATGTTGAATTTCAAAAACACACCATCCATCTATCCATTTTTCTACCGTTTGTCCCTCTCTATTCCAGCTGCACTCAGGCAGAATGCAGGGTACAGGCTGGACAAGTCGCCACCTCATTCACACTCACATTCACACACTAGGGTCAATTTTATTGTTGCCATTTAGTAGGGCGGTGAATCTTTGGGCAGCACACGATTCGATTAAATTCTTGGGGCTAAAGATTCAATTCAGAATCCATTCTCGATTAAAAACAAATCTCGATTCAAAATCAATACTTTTTAAATAACCATAGTATTGGCACCCACTGTTAACTAAATGTATTCATAACATAAATGAACAGCTGTGTTAAATCTTCATATTACTTAAAAGAAAATTGGTTTTGTTTAACAAAATACTAGCCGAACATTAAATATAGTCAAAAACAAATAGGGCAACAAGAAAAGTGTCCCACAATTCTCTGTTCTAAAGTAAATATGTACAGCAGATATGGGCATCCACCTCAACAATATGACTTACCTGAGTGGCTTTGACACACAGAATAAAAAAAAAAGAAAAAAAAAAAAAAGAAAAAGAATTAAAATGTATATTATATTATATATATATATATATATTATATATATATATATATATATATATATATATATATATATATATATATATATATATATATATATTAATTTTTATTTTTTTAAGTATTGAAAAATCGATTTGTTTTTGTTTTTTAATTGATTAGGTAGAGCTGGGCAATATTGCTGAAAACTGTATCACGTTATACATTTTTTATATTGATCGATATCGATAATTATTGATACTTTATGACCTATTCAAGCCTGCCAATAAATACAGTAAAATAAGGGTGATATGTATCAGTGGAGAGGGTGTCTATTAGCCAGGTACTGTAGGGTGAAATATTTAAAGTAAATTTGAAGGTCGTTGCAGATTTGAGACACTAAATGGCAGTAGTGTATAAGATATTGAACACTACACAGACTAGTTTGAGAAGCTACTCATTAAACCGACACATTGGAAATGGCAAGATGTTACCGCGCCGTCTGCATTAAAACCAACAAAACTAAAGACAAGTTTTGTTATTAAGTTGATATATCAATATATAATACAGTTTCTCTTCTCACTAAATGCAGAGAATCCATAGCGAGACAGAAAGACGGCGTAACCACACTAGGTAGTTGATACTGTTACGTGATTGGCAGTTAGCGTGTCCCTCTCATTGTTCTTTGGATACTGTTAACTGATAGGAGAGACATGCTAACAGCCAATTGCCCAGTGACACTTCCCGTTTCCTGGGTTCCCATAGCATGAGCGCCTTAATGCAACACATCTTTCTTTACAATCTCTGGTTTCTTCCAACCCAAAAATATAAATAAATATCGAATATTTTATCGAACGCATTTTAAATTGATATTGATTGTGTGTATTGTGATTTATATTGAGTTCATTTTATTGGCTCAGCCCCACGAGAATCGGTACAAATAAGAACCGCGATTAATTTTAAAAATCTAATTTTTTTCCACATGCCTACTAATCAGCCTATCAGCCTAATCAGCCCAGGTGCATGTCTTTGGAGGTGGGAGGAAGCCGGAGTACCCAGAGGGAACCCACACAGTCACGGGGAAAACATGTAAACTCCACACAGACAGATCCTTAGCCCGGGAATCAAACCCAGGACCTTTTCGCTGTGAGGCACGAGCACTAACCAATGTTCCATCGGAAAAACACCATCCATCCATCCATCTATTTTCTACCGCTTGTCCCTTTTGGGGTCGCGGGGGGTGCTGGAGCCTATCTCAGCTGCATTCGGGTGGTAGGCGGGGTACACCCTGGACAAGTCTCCACCTCATCACAGTGTATTCAAAGTAAAAAGAAGTGAACACAATTTTTTTAGGTTGAATATAATTTTGATTTTGAATGAATTATTTATTCTTCACGTGTTTGAATAAAACATTTGATATGCAAATCATACTGTATACAGGACTGTCTCAGAAAATTTGAATATTGTGATAAGGTCCTTTATTTTCTGTAATGCAATTAAAAAACAAAAATGTCATACATTCTGGATTCATTACACATCAACTGAAATATTGCAAGCCTTTTATTATTTTTAATATTGCTGATTATGGCATACAGCTTAAGAAAACTCAAAAATCGTATCTCAAAAAATTAGAATATTTCCTCAGACCAAGTAAAAAAAAAAGATTTATAACAGCAAAACAAAATCAAACATTTGAAAATGTCAATTAATGCACTCAGTACTTGGTTGGAAATCCTTTTGCACGGATTACTGCATCAATGCGGCGTGGCATGGAGGCAATCAGCCTGTGGCATTGCTGAGGTCTTATGGATGCCCAGGATGCTTCAATAGCGGCCTTTAGCTCATTTGCATTATTGGGTCTGGTGTCTTTCAGCTTCTTCTTCACAATACCCCACAAATTCTCTTTGGGGTTCAGGTCAGGGGAGTTGGCAGGCCAATCGAGGACAGTAATGCCATGGTCAGTACACCAGTTACTGGTGGTTTTGGCACTGTGGGCAGGTGCCAGATCATGCTGGAAAATGAAATCATCATCTCAATAGAGCTTTTCAACAGATGGAACTATGTAGTGCTCTAAAATCTCTTGGTACACAGCTGCATTGACTCTGGACTTGATGAAACACAGTGGACCAACACCAGCAGCTGACATGGCTCCCCAAACCATTGCTGACTGTGGGAACTTCACACTGGATTTCAAGCAACTTGGATTTTGCTCCTCTCCAGCCTTCCTCCAGACTCTAGCGCCTTGACTTCCAAATGAAATACAAAACTTGCTTTCGTCTGAAAACAGGACTCTGGACCACTCTGCAACTGTCCAGTGCTTCTTTTCCATAGCCCAAGTCAGACGCTTCTAGAGATTTTAGAGCACTACATGCTTCCATCTGTTGAAAAGCTCTATGGAGATGATGATTTCATTTTCCAGCCACAGGCTGATTGCCTCCATGCCACGCCGCATTGATGCAGTAATTCGTGCAAAAGGATTCCCAACCAAGTACCGAGTGCATTAATTGACATTTTCAAATGTTTAATTTTGTTTTGCTGTTATAAATCTTTTTTTTTTTTTTACTTGATCTGAGGAAATATTCTAATTTTTTGAGATACGGTTTTTGAGTTTTCTTAAGCTGTATGCCATAATCAGAAATATTAAAATAATAAAAGGCTTGCAATATTTTATTATTTACACTAGACTTCAGGCAACGTGGATCCTGTGCCTCTCCTGTCTTCCTCCAGACTCTGGGACCTCGATTTCCAAAGGAAATGCAAAATTTGCATGGTTGGGTGATGGTTTGGGGTGCCATGTCATCTGCTGGTGTCGGTCCACTCTGTTTCCTGAGATCCAGGGTCAACGCAGCCGTCTACCAGCAAGTTTTAGAGCACTTCATGCTTCCTGCTGCTGACCTGCTCTATGGAGATGGAGATTTCAAGTTCCAACAGGACTTGGCGCCTGCACACAGTGCAAAATCTACCCGTGCCTGGTTTACGGACCATGGTATTTCTGTTCTAAATTGGCCCGCCAACTCCCCTGACCTTAGCCCCATAGAAAATCTGTGGGGTATTGTGAAAAGTAAGATGCAGAATGCCAGACCCAAAAATGCAGAAGAGTTGAAGGCCACTATCAGAGCAACCTGGGCTCTCATAACACCTGAGCAGTGCCAGAAACTCATTGACTCCATGCCACGCCGCATTAACGCAGTAATTGAGGCAAAAGGAGCTCCAACCAAGTATTGAGTATTGTACATGCTCATATTTTTCATTTTCATACTTTTCAGTTGGCCAACATTTCTAAAAATCCCTTTTTTGTATTAGCCTTAAGTAATATTCTAATTTTGTGACACACGGAATTTTGGATTTTCATTTGTTGCCACTTCAAATCATCAAAATTAAATGAAATAAACATTTGAATGCATCAGTCTGTGTGCAATGAATACATATAATGTACAAGTTACACCTTTTGAATGCAATTACTGAAATAAATCAAGTTTTTCAAAATATTCTAATTTACTGGCTTTTACCTGTACAGTCCATCCAGAAATGATTCACAGCGCTTAAATTAAATTAAACAGCCTTATTCCAAAATACAATACATTAATTTTTGTCCTGGAAATTATACAGACAATGTGAAAACATTTTTTTTTATTTTTTGCTAATTTATTAAAAATACAAAAATAATTTTAAAAAAATCACATGTACAGCCTCAAGTCCATCTTTGGGTTGTTTCGCCCATTCCTCTTTGAACATTCCTTTTTGCAGCACCTCTCACGCTCCATCAGGTTGGATGGGAAGCAATGGTTTTCATCCAGGATGTCTTGTATTGAGCAAAGTATTGAGCAAAGACTGTGAATACCTTTGTACTTGTGATTTTTTTGTAGTTTTTATTTGTTGTATTCATTTGCAAAAATTAAGAAGACAATGTTTTCACATTGTCATTATGGGGTATTGTTTGTAGAATGTTGAGGACAAAAATGAATGTATTGCATTTTGGAATAAGGCTGTAACATACCAAAATGTAGAAAATGTGAAGCGCTGTGAATACTTTACGGCTGCACTGTATTGAGCAGATCCATTCAAACTAGAGATATTGATGTGGAAACACTCAAACCACAGAGCAATATCTCAATATGGCAAATGTTTTTCACCCACACACTCCCAACACAACACAAACAGACAGCTGTATGTCTCCTACTGTCTTTTTTGTCTCCCATTTCCGCTATATCAACATTCATGCAAAGATCGTATTAAAAATGGCAGAAAAGTCACATTTTGTCCCAAGGATGTGAAAATTCTCTGTGCACCAATCATCAGCTAGCAGTATGTTTACCCATTAGGTACCGCACCACAGCATCAACTGCAGTTAATAACTCAACGACAGGTTGCCCAAACATTGTATACTAGTTATTTTGGTACTTTTCATAACTTCTACAATGGAAATTTGACAGCAAACATTTCACATCCAGATATAGAGATGTAGAATTATAGTACAGAAAACTAATACAGAAACTAAAGAAGGATTAGCAGGAATGAACAGTTGTTTGAAACACGCACATACAGTGGGGGAAATAATCATTTGATCCCTGTTGTTCACCCCTACACAAAGACATACAAAGTTCATCATGTGACTTTGTACTTGGCTGAGAAACCCTTGTTGGCAAACACAGAGGTCTGATGTTTCTTGTAGCTGGTCACCAGGGTTGCACAGATCTCAGGAGGGATTTGGGTCCACTCCTCTTTACAAATAGGCCTAATCGCCAATTCCTGAAGTCTTCGAGGCTGTCGCTCGGCAACACAACATTTCATAGATCTCCAGATTTTTTTGTTGGATTAAGTTTCAGTGACTGGCAAGGGCACTCCAGGATCTTATCTAACTAAACTTCTGGATGAAGGGACATAACTACATTTTGTGATCCATGGCAAAATAGCAAAATACTTGCTGTATGGGGCCATGTCTTTGGGATCTGTGGTTCCGAACGCTACGTCATGTGACTGGCTTACTCAGTAATTCTAAAAAATGGCTCCGGAATTTCCGTGAGATTGATATTACTTTAATCAAATCTATTTATTTGCAAACTTTGGAAGTCTTCTGGTGTCATAGATCAGATATATATATAATATTAACTTCAATATAGAGGCAACTTGGTTTTCCACTCTACTGGTACTTTAATGATGTATGTCACGTAAAATGCATTTGGGGTGGTGTTAAACTCTGATATTTTTAGAAAAATTGGGTTCAGGCTGCGCGCAAACCTTCGGAACGCTAAGGTGTAATATCTTTAAAAATTGTACTTTTTGTTTATCACAAGCAGCACGGTGGGTTACAGGGGTTAGTGCATGTGCCTCACAATACGAAGGTCCTGTGTTCGATCCCCGGGCTCGAGGTCTTTCTGTGTGGAGTTTGCATGTTCTCCCCATGACTGCGTGGGTTCCCTGTGGGTACTACGGCCTCCAAAGACATGCACCTGGGGATAGGTTGATTGGTAACACTAAATTGGCCCTAGTGTGTGAATGTTTGTATGTCTATCTGTGTTGTCCATGCGATGAGGTGGCAACTTGTCCAGGGTGTACCCCGCCTTCTGCCCAAATGCAGCTGAGATAAGCTCCAGCACCCCCCGCGACCCCGAAGGGGATAAGCGGTAGAAAACGGATGGATGGAAAAGCAGCGGTGCCCATTACATCGTTTGCGAGCTACTGGTCGACCGCAGAGGGTGTGTCAATCGATCGCCAGCCAGGCATTAAAAAAATTGTCCTAAAAATTAGCGATCATCAATCTTCACTATGACGTCACTTTCACCATTTGATTGACATTCGCGGCACCCGAGGATCTTGTGAGATGACGCTGGTTGCAGCGAGCTCAGTATTAAGAAAAAAACGACTTACAGGAAGGCAAGAAACACTTTTTATTTCAACACTCTTGCGTCGCACCTGAAAATTGTGAAGCCCGCACAGTTCCGGTCTTCACAATGAAAGTGCTGCTCTATACTAGCTGGGCTGACAAAATAGGAGTCTCAGAAAGCTAGCAAGCTACGGAGTTTTCTGTCAATGTATTTCTTGGGCAGCACGGTGGTACAGGGGTTAGTGCATGTGCCTCACAATACGAAGGTCCTGAGTAGTCCTGAGTTCAATCCCGGGCTCGGGATCTTTCTGTGTGGAGTTTGCATGTCCTCCCCGTGACTGCGTGGGTTCCCTCCGGGCACTCCGGCTTCCTCCCACCTCCAAAGACATGCACCTGGGGATAGGTTGATTGGCAACACTAAATTGGCCCTAGTGTGTGAATGTGAGTGTGAATGTTGTCTGTCTATCTGTGTTGGCCCTGCGATGAGGTGAGGACTTGTCCAGGGTGTACCCCGCCTTCCGCCCGAATGCAGCTGAGATAGGCTCCAGCACCCCCGAGACCCCGAACGGAACAAGTGGTAGAAAATGGATGGATGGATGGATGTATAAAAACAAATTTGTGGAAGTTAGCAGCACTACTAAAAATCCTGTCTGATCCCAATCAATGCAAGTCATCAGAATCGGGTAATACACCACCTTATATTCTGATCATCATGAAAGAGAGGAATCTATATGTTATTATTATGGTTTGAGTATATTACGAACATGCATACAATTACAACATGATACATGCGTTAAACATGTAGTTGCTCGGATTCAACTTCTCAGATATACAACGTACTGAAAACCTGTACGGACACTTTTGGGTCAATTAAATTTTTTACTTTGTGGATAACATTTATTGTTCCAGGAATAATCATTAAACATGATTTTTGTATTTTGCCCTACTGCACTTAACTTTCACTGAAATGTAATGTATTTCATTGAATATAAGATATTTGAGAATTTTGAACATTTTCTGCAGTTTGGGTTACCGCTGGTCATTGAGGGGTGATGATAGGTCACCAGTTGAAAACCACTGCTCTACACACACTGTTTACATTGTCCCTTTTTTGGGAAGGCATGTATTTAATTATACGCGCTCGCATTTGTGTGACACACAAGTCAGAATTTACTATCTCTGCTAATCCCGTCAGACAGATTACAGGTACAAGGGCTATAAATAGACTTGACTGTCCCTTTAACCTGGCCACTGTGACATCAGCATGCAGCTCAACTATGAAGTCAGACATGACGTCCAACACCGATTAGGTAGAAGAGCACAATGCAAAGTGAGGTTTACAGCAGCTGTTTAACTCTCGTCACACACAACATGCGCTTTTGCACACATTTTACGACATGAGGATCAAATTGAAGTGGCAAAATACGAAAGCTTGATTAAAATTGACACTGAGCAACATTATGGCAACAAAGGTTCTTCCGAAGGTAACACCTATACTTTCTATAAGCCAGCAAACGGTAATCTGGTGGCCTAAATCAGATATACCAAACCAGCCAGCCCCCTCAGGCTAACCTGCCTCCTCTAATCAGTCCAAAGCCTACGCGAAGCAGCCAGCAATACCTCGACGTGTTGGACTACACAATGTCCTTTTGCTCTAATCTGCGTTGCAGCTTAAGTGGTCAAAGCAGTGATACAGTTTGAATAGCATACATCTACCAATGCATACAGCATCACCAATCAGATCCCACAAACACAGCGGCAAAAAAGTGCACACGTCAGAATTTAATTGTGCATAAACAGATTCATCTTATTTAATCTGTGTTTTTTTTCCATTTACATAGAGGCCATTATGCAGGAGTGATAGTGACACTAATTGCAGTCTATTGCATATTTGAATGCATGTATCTAGTCTGACTGATCACACATTTGGGGTCAGCACTTTGATCATCCAGAGCTACAAACTAATCCCATTACTCAACCTTTCTTCATTGAACCTTCTTTCAATCCTCTGCCCCCATCAGCACTCCATTCATTGATCCTTTCATTCATTTATACAAGACTCCACTTTAGTCCATTCACGCACAACATCCATTAATCCATCTCTGTGTGTTTCTGTGTGGCCTCTTACTGTACAAAGATTCTTCCTGCATCTCACTAATGATTGTAATGACTGGCTGAGTGTGTACAGCTCTGGTACCGCTACCTCTTAGAACAAACACGTTTGTCAGACAACTCGCATAATTAATGGCAATAGAGCTGGGGAAAAAAAGGATATGTTTGAGGAAAACTGAAAAAAGTTCTAGATTCCTTGACCCTGAACAGGATAAGTGTATAGACAATGTGTTACGAATTAGTGGATGTCACCGGTAACTTTGTTTGCCATTAGCTTGCACTTTTAAGTCAGCTCTACATTCATCTCAGATGAATCTATTCCATCCAAAACTAGTTGTCGCATCTGTATAAAGCAATTCTCTCAGTTGAGATTAAAAAAAGGTTACACAGTGTGACACTTCACTTATTCATTTATGTATCATGCCTAGCTTGTGTTCTGCATTGGCAGATATCTGCAGCCTGTGTACGAAAAACTGTCTGTCTTGCAGGATCTGCAGACCAGTCTGTCTGTCTGTCAAACTGTCTGTCTGCCAGCATTCTCTGCAGTGTAGAGTGAGTCATTCTTAGGACAATAGAGACAGTTTGTAAAGCCACACTAGAGCGTACACTTCCTCCGGATGTGCGAGAGGATGCCATTCATAACAAAGCCTGCAGTGTCCACTTGTCTCCTGCTGCCCAGTAAGTTCAAACGAGTTTGAGAAACAGAAGGGGACACAGAGATGAGACGAAAGTAGGATAACAGGGGCAGACGTAAGGAAAAAAGGCTTTGAGTTCTGTTGTCTGGCCGTACCGCAAAGACATGGGGAGAGGTGGACGAGTGGAGGACAGTGACACAGTAGACAGTGGTGGCTGGTGATTGATATCAGGGACCTGGCACTGCCACCTGATCCAGCCGGCCAGCCAGCCAGCCTCCAGCGAGAGCGAACCTGCTGAACTCGCAGAGCCAAAATGGCTGCCTCCTTGCACTGCACCCAATGAACCCAGCAGCGCAGTTTGATATATATACACATAAGACACAGTGGAGAGGATACAGTTCCCAAAGAGACGAAAGAAGCTGGATGAGGGAGAACGATGAAGGATGAGAGGGTGCGCAAGGACAAGTCTGCAGCTCTACGTTTTGTATATCATGCGATAGTGCCGAGACGCAGTAGCTAGCGCCAAACTCCTATTTGCATAACGGAGGATGTTGCTTCAAACATAATGCATTCTGACTGAACGTCTCCTTGTTGGTGCCTGTAAATTATACAATATATTGCTGATGAGATGTGCATTAAATTAAGGTAAACATATGGAAATGAGGAGCACCACACACACACACAGACAACAACTAAAAGTGACACGTCTAGTTTAGAATCATATCAATTAGGGATGTCCGCAAAAATTATTTGCAAAAAAATGCGTATCGGCAAGGCATGGGAAAATGCCGATCCAGATCCAGTTTAAAAAAACTCCGGTCCGTGTTTTCCAACGCACCGATTTAAATAATACATTCCACTTTTCTGCTGCTCCCTAATTTCCGTTCCGCATTTTCCAGCACACCTTCAACACATCCACAGGTCTGTGGATTCTCACGCAGTTGCTTTTAGCTGCTGGCATTACACGACAGGCTCTTCTCACTCTTTCCTGTGTCTCCCTCTTACAGACAGCGAGCGCACCTTCTTACACACGTCACATACTGTCACGTCATACGTCACATACGTATACGTCCTCTCCCAGCAGAGAGCGAGGTAGCAGCATGGCTAACGTTAGCTGTGATGCTAGCGCAGCCGCTAAGGTGCGCGCCTGCTCAAGCGTCCTCTGCGCACGGCAAATCTATGCCACGCACAAAATCAAATAAAAAAATAAGCGCATAACAATTTTCGACACAGGGACACGACAGAGAAAACAGTTTTCGTCATCATTGTTCAAATATTGTAACGCCTGTCGAGACGCTTATCTCCATTCGGTGCCACACGCCCACACCATCAAACATTTCCACATCAACACCGTATGAAAAAAATAGTGATTTTTTTTAGTTGTGATTTCACTCTCTGCATGAAAGTTTAAAAGTAGCACATATTAATGCAGTATGAAGAAGAATGTTTTAATGTAGACACATAGAATCATCATACTGCTGTGATTATATGCATCAAGTGTTCATTCAAGGCTAAGGCAAAATATCGAGATATATATGGTGTATCGCAATATGGCCTTAAAATATCGCAATATTAAAAAAAGGCCATATCGCCCAGCCCTAGTTCAATGATGCCATTTCTGTTTGTCATGTATAATTTTGTCTATTTTGTGTTTATCCTTGAATAAACAGGTCAGTTTCTTGTTACCAACCATTGTGTATTATTCAAACTCCCCTAATTCAGCTGGCTAGTTGTTATCAAGAGTACTAAAACCCTTTTCAACATGATTCTGACAACTAAGTAGGCTAAATAACTTTAAACTTTAATACATGCTCGGATAGGCCAGTATCGGTCAGTATCGGTATCGGTCAGTATCGGTATTGGATCGGAAGTGCAAAAACAATATCGGTATCGGATCGGAAGTGCAAAAACCTGGATCGGGACATCCCTAATATCAATAAATAAAAGTATTAGGAAGTTCATGGAATGTTGAATGTAAAGTTATAGGTACAATTCCCTTGTGTGTTTTGTGCTGGTATAGGATTGACGTTCCATCATTTTGTATTGAAGTAAACTATCCAAAACCTTCTACAATGGCACTGACGAAGTTTCCAAATTATTTACTGGCTTGTTAAAACACGTTTTTGGCAGTGATCACGACCAAAAGTGGGCTCTGCAGTAAAATGGACGTTAAAAATGTTGCCCCCGTCATTCACACACATCAATACACATAAATTGGTGCATTATAATAGAATCAGATGAGGTCTGCTAAGCACCTCTCTCCCAATTGTTCTCACTTGTTTTCCAAAAACTGTTTCTGTCAACAGCTAGAAACCAAATTCTTTGACAAGTCCTCTCCAATGCAATGATAGTGCTTCTCTTCCTTCCCTCCCTCTCTCCAGGCCATCTGCTGCCTGCTGTGTGGGCTGATGCTGCTGGACGTAACAGTATCCTCGGCGGCAGTGGCTGACTGTGACCTCGACGGCCTCTCTTTGGGCTGACAGAAGGTAAACTCAGGAGCCGGGTGGAAATTAACTTTGCGTTCAGACTTCTCAATCGAGTTGAAGTATCTTCGTCACTTCTGTTGGTGGAGAGGGCGACACATTCACAGAGCGGAGTCTTTTATGAGCAGGACCTGCAGCTCACAAATGTCCTTCAGACTTTACTGCATCTATCATTCAAAGTGCTTCTTTTTTAATCATCCGTCCTTTATTTCTCTGAAGAGAACTCGAATCTGAGCATTGGTTATTTTACCTTGAAAGTCTATGATTTATTCTTTCTCTGGGGAAGATAAAGAAGTGATGCATCTGAGTGCGCTCCCCCCTCTGTTTTAATGAAAAGAGGAAGGAAGTCATCACTGGAGCAGCGAAAGGGGGGCTCTAAAAGACCGTGTCAACTGAGGACGTGGTGTATTGTACGCTTTCAGAGGTGATGTTACTGATCGTTTCCTTTGTGGTCAGAGAGAGTTTTTAAGTGATGGACAGTGACTTGATAATGCAAATATTCCATTAGGAAAATAACTTGATCAGACACTACTGCTTGTTGTTTATAGCCATATATTATTTGTATTATATCCTATTTGCACAGTGAAAAGGGATATGATATGTCTGTTATGGTTAGTTTCAAAATGAGAAGGCAGGTTACCACACAAACACTAATGCAATTTGACGAACGTTAGTTACATGACAGGCTGATAAAATATATTGACATAAATGTTTTTAAAACCATTATACATTTCAGACTTATGTTTATGTTTTAAATGCTGTACCCTTGTATAGAAGTGTCATATCATGAGATTAGTGTCTCCAAAGTTATTCCTGGCGTAGTTTTTTTCTTGTTCAATCTTTCCTAATATTGCGGTCTTTCTTTAATTGTCCAAGTGTTTTCACAAGATCTTGTGAATATTTTACGAAACAACTTTAGAAAGTCCATGTATGAAAACTTCCAGATATAAGGAGCATGTACCTAAACTGGAGTAAGGCAGCAATGTAAAGGTGTATTGTTTTCTGTTCTCACAACTCTACAGACAACTGTTTCTTGATAAAAACAAAACAAAATTTGGCCCCATTTACACTGCAAGCCAAATATGATTGTTTTGCCCTCAAGTGACACAGACCTGATTTTTTTGCCAGACTAAACGCTCCAAAGTGCTTCAAATCTAATCTTTTGGCATCAGATTCAGACCACATCAGGAAGTAGTCCTGAATCCGATTGGAATCTGATCTTTTCAAATGTGACATCAGTCTAAACGAATGCGACCTGAATGTGACTTTTTCATCACCTTTGGGCGAGCTACGTCACTCGTGTGCGCCGGAAAAACACAGTCGCCAGTTTAAGTGGATATTTCATCACAACATCCGATTTCGGTGAGCAAAGTCTATTTAAGACAACCACATTTTTGGTGCATCACTTGTAAATAGTGCGCAAATAATAGACTATATGTAATACATGAATATATATTTTGATATCGAATAAACAGCGATTGTTGAAAGACTGGAATTGACACTGTGGCGCGTCTGCTTACATGTGAGTTGAAAAATAAAGCTGCCTTAGATCTAGGCTGATGTCCGTGTCTCCTCTACCTTAGTGCCATAAAAAGATTAGAACCCTTGCAAATATATTACACTACATGTATCCACTTTAATTTACCTTAACGTAAATTCCATTTTAAGTTATTGCGACTTTATTTTATTTTGTAGTAGTAGCGACTTCTTCCGGTCAACTTCCTCAGTTTTCACTTTATCAAAGTGCGCATGCAAGTGACATCGAGGCCACATTGGAGCCTGTGCGCGTTTACGCAAACATCTGATTAAAAATCACATTTTACTTGCAGTGCAAACGGTCAACGGCTGAAAAAAATCAGATCTCAAAAAAATCGAATTTGGGCCACTTCGGCTTGCAGTGTAAACAAAGTGAAGTGAAGTGAAGTGAATTATATTTATTATATTTCTCTAGTGACTCAAAGCGCTTTTACATAGTGAAACCCAATATCTAAGTTACATTTAAACCAGTGTGGGTGGCACTGGTAGCAGGTGGGTAAAGTGTCTTACCCAAGGACACAACGGCAGTGACTAGGATGCTGGAAGCGGGGATCGAACCTGGAACCCTCAAATTGCTGGCACGGCCACTCTACCAACCTAGCTATACCACCCGTCTTTGATGCCAAATGCTTGTATTTTAATATGATTATATGCAATATCCAATTCTTGATTAATGTTTGCAGGTAACCATCAGCACGTAACCGCTTAAGAGGAGCATGTCTTTATGGAGTTCCAAGCGGTGGTGGGAGGCAAACCAATCGCAACACAGAGAAATCTGAGAGTTCCGATCAAGAGGAAATTAGAAGTACCGTATTTTCCGCACTATAAGGCGCACTGGATTATAAGGCGCACCTTCAATGAATGGCATATTTTAAAACTTTGTTCATATATAAGGCACACCGCATTATAAGGCGCATAGAATAGACACTACAGTAGAGGCTGGGGTTATGTTATGCATCCATTAGATGGAGCTGCGCTAAAGGGAATGTCAACAAAACAGTCAGATAGGTCAGTCAAACTTTATTAATAGATAACAAACCAGCGTTCTGACAACTCTGTTCACTCCCAAAATGAATAAACAGCTGTTTTATTATTTTTCCTGAGGTAATGTCAGTGACGTGGTGTTTTGTTTATCTTTTAACAACAGCAAGGTATAACATGTAGTGCAACATTTATATCACATAGTGGAGGGGAACTTTTCCCTGATTCAATAAACATGTAAAAAAACAGTGATATTGTTACGGTAAATCAAACGTTAGTGCAATCACAATATAGTAACACTCGAAATAGTGCAGAGCAATAACAATATATCAATAACTCAACGTTTCTCAAACGTTAATGTCACACAACACAACACACAAAATAAACATGTAAAGCTCACTTTATGAAGTTATTCCTCATCCACGAATCCCTCGAATTCTTCTTCTTCAGTGTCCGAATTAAACAGTTGGGCGTATATGGCATCCAACACGTCAAAGTCGTCATTAATCGAGTCAGTGTCGCTGCTGCTCTATTCCCGTGTTCTACTGCGTGACTGATCGTCTTAAGTTTAAACTCTGCGTCGTAAGCGTGTCTCTTAATAGGAGCCATTTTGGGATCTTTATACAAACAAACAAATGGAAATGAAACGGCACGCCTCGCGCAGTCATATATCCCAGCATGCAACGCGCGCTTCTTCTTCTTCTACGGCGGCGGCTGCTTACCGTAGAAGAAGAACTTCTTCTTCTACGGGGGAAAATGAAGTCGGCGGCTGCTTACCGTAGTTGCGATTGATTGATTGATTGATTGATTGATTGATTGATTGAAACTTTTACCTGTTGGAGGCTCAATATTGGTCCATATATAATGTGCACCGGATTATAAGGCGCACTGTCAGCTTTTGACAAAATTGGAGGTTTTTAGGTGCGCCTTGTAGTGCGGAAAATACGGTAGATTTATTCTTCACTAGTGCTGTCAAACAATTAATTTTTCTAATCAGATTAATCACACTTTTGAATTTTAACTATCCATCCATCCATCCATTTTCTACCGCTTGATCCTTCCGGGGTCGCGGGGGGGTGCTGAAGCCTATGCCAGCTGATTAATCGCAGTAAATTACTTCCTTGCATAATTTAAATTAACTTTTAAAAAAGACCACAACATATTGACACAAATTAAATGGTATTTTCAAAATGCCATATACAAACAGTATTTTAATCTTTTACTTGAATTAACTTAATTTATTTGCTAAAAAAATTGTTAACAGCTTTATCTTAAGTCCCATTGAGTTGTGTCTTGTCACGAAATTTGCCACCTATCTTAAATGGATATTAATCTCACAACAACTACCAGTTAATTTCTAATCTTGGAGTGACGATTTTGATTCAAAATAGATTCTCTATTCAACACAATTCTTGATCAAACAGATCCTATTCGGTATATAAATTATAATAAAACATTTTCAAAACAGCTTACAAAAGCTCTCTTGACTTCTGACATGTGTGTGGAAATAGGCTTAAAACATTTATTTTTAAAAATGGATTCTTGATCATTTTGAAATTCTTCAGAATCATCATTATTAAGAATCGCGATTTGAATGTGAATCAAACTTTGCTGGCACCACTATTATCTTTGTACTGCCGTGTGCATTGACCTGATCAGACCGTATGGCAACCTGCGCTACCTTTCAGGTACGGTAACCATCCGCATTTAAGATAAAGCAGTCCTTCTCAAATGGTGGGGTGGGCCCACCTGGGAACATGCTTCATCAGTATCATGCAGTATCATGCTTCAAACCCATCCATCCATCCATCCATTTTCTACCGCTTGTCCCTATCGAGGTCGCGGGTAAACCCTCCTTTAAAAAACTGCACTACAAAACGTGCTCATTGTCGCCATTAATCCTTCCTCATTTTGATTTATGAAAAAAAATAGCACAAATTGTTTTATTTAATTTTATTTAGTTGGTTAACGTTTTTTATATATTGTGCTGCTGAGTTAATGTTGCTGATCAATCAGAAATTATTATGAACTGAGTTTTATTTAATTTTATTTTTCAGTGTCATCGGGTTAAAGTCAGTCAAAAAATGTTTATTATTTAAAAACTTTTTTTTTTTTTTTTTTTTTTTTTAGTTCCAGGAAAATCGATGCACTTTAAATATTTTCTGTTACAGACTAAAAAACAATGTTAATACAGTTATTCTTTGTTGTAAGTTGATAAGTTGATCTATATTTCTTTATTTTGTTTGTTTTCTTTAATGTTAATAAGGATACAAGGTTATGCAAAGGTGTACTTATATCAATTTTATAGAAAAATTATACTATTTATAGTGGCGGCAGAGAGTGGAAGAGGATGTTTTCTTCTCTGGGGTGGGCAACAGAAAATAATTGAGAAGCACTGAGATATGTGCATGAAAAGTGCTGTATAAATAAAGTTTGATTGATTGATGTGCGGTCAAAATAATTTGTGTGATTAATCTGTGTTTATGTATGATTAATGCAATACTAGAGATGTCCGATAATGGCTTTTTTGCCGATATCCGATATTCCGATAGTGTTCAACTCTTAATTACCGATTCCAATATCAACCGATACCGATATATACAGTCGTGGAATTAACACATTATTATGCCTAATTTTGTTGTGATGCCCCGCTGGGTGCATTAAACAATGTAACAAGGTTTTCCAAAATAAATCAACTCAAGTTATGGAAAAAAATGCCAACATGGCACTGCCATATTTATCACTTCAACATTGGCGGTAACTTATAAAAACTGAGAAGGGCTGAACAAAAATGGCACCGAAAAGGAAATCATATACTGCAGATTACAAGCTGGACGTAGTGAAATATGCAGCAGAGAACGGCAATCGAGCAGCAGAAAGAAAGGACATACCAGAGGCGACACTGGGGAGGGAGATTTCATCAGATTTAGCGATCGGGAGTGACAGATTGTTTGGTAAACGTATAGCATGTTCTATGTGTTATAGTTATTTGAATGACTCTTGCCATGATGTGTTGCGTTAGCATACCAGGCACGTTCCCAGTTGGTTATTTGTGCGTCATATGGCGTACACTTATTCAGCCTGTTGTTCACTATTCTTTATTTATTTTAAATTGCCTTTCAAATGTCTATTCTTGGTGTTGGATTTTATCAAATAAATTTCCCCCAAAAATGCGACTTATACTCCAGTGCGACGTATATATGTTTTTTTTCCTTGTTTATTGTGCAAATAAATCAACTCAAGTTATGGAAAAAAATGCCAACATGGCATATTTATTATTGAAGTCACAAAGTGCATTATTTTTTTTAACATGCCTCAAAACAGCAGCTTGGAATTTGGGACATGCTCTCCCTGAGAGAGCATGAGGAGGTTGAGGGGGGCGGGGTTGAGGTGGTGGGGGGGCGTGGGGGTAGGGGGTAGCGGGGGTGTATATTGTAGCGTCCCGGAAGAGTTAGTGCTGCAAGGGGATCTGGGTATTTATTCTGTTGTGTTTATGTTGTGGTATGGTGCGGATGTTCTCCCGAAATGTGTTTGTCGTTTATGTTTGGTGTGGGTTCAAAGTGTAGCGCATATTTGTAACAGTGTTAAAGTTGTCTATACGGCCACACTCAGTGTGACCTGTATGGCTGTTGACCAAGTATGCATGCATTCACTTGTGTGTGTGAAAAGCCGTAGATATTATGTGACTGGGCCGGCACGCAAAGGCAGTGCCTTTAAGGTTTATTGGCGCTCTGTACTTCTCCCTACGTCCGTGTACACAGCGGCGTTTTAAAAAGTCATACATTTCACTTTTTGAAACCGATACTGATCATTTTGAAACAGACACCGATAATTTCCGATAATACATTTTAAAGCATTTACCGGCTGATAATATCACCAGTCCGAACTTATCGGACATCTCTATGCAATCAATTTTTTGTAATTATTCACATGCTTAAACTTTGACGGACCAACTCTGCACACAACCTTGAGATTTATGGAATATTTTGTTACGTGTGGTATATACAACTATAGTGCCTCACTGGGATCCAACATCATGGTAAATATCACTGAAATGAGCTCGATAAGGCCCCTTTGAAACGGCTTTGACAGTGACAGGTATGTCTTACGAGGCATTCGTTCCTTCATGCAAGATGACAGTAAGAATCTCTGTGACCCAGCATCGACTCAAATCGTCACTGACAGTTTTGACTTATAACAAGAAACGCTTGGTTTCAATTAATTATTACAACGTCTCATTAAATTCTAAGGAAAAGTACACTCTAGTCTCCACTTTTTGGTACTTGATCCATGTGGAGAAAATCATAATACATCAAATGTGTCCCTTAAGTTTTGCAGTGTAGGGGGTAGAGAGGTGTAATTTTGACCAACATTGTCAGAAGCACACGCATAGAATGACTGTAATGCGATCCTTCCTTGCTAGTTGTCTACAGTATGTTAAAGTCCCTTTATCAAATATTTCAATAAAGTCAAAACCTGATACCCGCTACCGCAAATAAAGATGCTACCCACCTGTTAGTGTTACATAGGGAAGGTGAAAATGGTCAATTGTGAAGATGAATAAAATAAAGCTATTGAGGTTGTAGGAATGTAACGATTAAAGATCGACCGATTTTCGGCAGGGCCGATTATTGACGCCTATATTTGGCATTTGTAATTGTATTGGCCTCTTTTCATCGGTATCGGGCTTTTTTTCTTCTAACCACTACAACAGAACTACATCAGACGATACAATATATACACATATGATACTAGTCTCTAGTATTTTTTTTTAAAGTAGATGAAGATTAAACACTGCTCAAGCACCAGCGGGTTTGCCCTGCATGTGAAGAGTTGTCTTTTTTATTTTTTTACTGCAGCGCTCACACGGCCAACTCACCGCCCCCATTCTTCTTCTTTCTTAACATCCAGGAAGAAATGATGTCAGCCAGCT
The DNA here is from genome assembly GCF_033978685.3 of Nerophis lumbriciformis. Classification (NCBI taxonomy): domain Eukaryota; kingdom Metazoa; phylum Chordata; class Actinopteri; order Syngnathiformes; family Syngnathidae; genus Nerophis; species Nerophis lumbriciformis. The sequence goes on along the minus strand of NC_084549.2, from coordinate 56,006,750 downwards.
TGAAAAATGTCTCGCCTATAAGCTACGTGAAGGAGCCCAGAATTGATTTTATTTAAATGTTAACAATATTTCAGGGTTCCTCACGAGGAAATCTTACAACGTAATAAATCCATAAACTGCTAAAAAGTTTTATAAAATTGAGTAGATGACTAGTTATTGTGATGTAAAGAAAAATCTCATGTTTTTTCCCAGGATTTTCCATATTTTGAAATGCAAATGTTGATACTCCTCTGACTCGCAGCATTAGACACTTACAATAAAGATGTTTGTGAAATCTCCTGATGTTTTTTGGTGCTAAATTAACCACAACATTAGCACCGAATTAAACATTATGTCACTACTGGTCCGATGTTTCTTCAAAAACAACTTAAAGTCCAGCTGTTTACTGACGTATATTATTAATGTTCCAATAACTTGTACTGCAAATATGAATATCGGCTCCAAATATCGGTTATCGGCCTCCTTGACTACTAATAATTGACTTAAATTAAAAAAAAAATATCTGTTGATCTCTAGTAACGATAAACTGTATTAATGATAACCATGGTATAACGCCCGGCAGTTAGTATTATAGTTTTAAATTAAAATGGTTGGAAAACTATGACTATTAACTGCACTTTGATTCTCTCTTGAGCAGGCAAACATGGCTCTTCTTCCTTTTCTGTTGTTGTTGTACCGAGTCACTCAAAGACGAAGATACGAAAAAGAAAAACTGCGCATGTGAAATATACGATATCTCCAAACATTGAATGCGGAATAGAGAAAATAGCTTTTATTCGTATTTTTCTGAGGGAGGCGTTCAGGTGGCATCCTGACCAGATGCCCGAACCACCTCATCTGGCTCCTCTCGATGTGGAGGAGCAGCGACTTTACTTTGAGCTCCCCCCGGATGGCAGAGCTTCTCACCCTATCTCTAAGGGAGAGCCCCGCCACCCGGCGGAGGAAACTCATTTCGGCCGCTTGTACCCGTGATCTTGTCATTTCGGTCATAACCCAAAGCTCATGACCATAGGTGAGGATGGGAACGCAGATCGACCGGTAAATTGAGAGCTTTGCCTTCTGGCTCAGCTCCTTCTTCACCACAACGGATCGATACAGCGTCCGCATTACTGAAGACGCCGCACCGATCCGCCTGTCGATCTCACGATCCACTCTTCCCTCACTCGTGAACAAGACTCCGAGGTACTTGAACTCCTCCACTTGGGGCAAGATCTCCCCCCAACCCGGAGATGGCACTCCACCCTTTTCCGGGCGAGAACCATGGACTCGGACTTTGAGGTGCTGATTCTCATCCCAGTCGCTTCACACTCGGCTGCGAACCGATCCAGCGAGAGCTGAAGATCCTGGCCAGATGAAGCCATCAGGACCACATCATCTGCAAAAAGCAGAGATCTAATCATGCAGCCACCAAACCAGATCCCCTCAACGCCTTGACTGCGCCTAGAAATTCTGTCCATAAAAGTTATGAACAGAATCGGTGACAAAGGGCAGCCTTGGCGGAGTCCAACCCTCACTGGAAACGGGTCCGACATACTGCCGCCAATGCGGACCAAGCTCTGGCACTGAGCATACAGGGAGCGGACTGTCACAATCAGACAGTCCGATACCCCATACTCTCTGAGCACTCCCCACAGGACTTCCCGAGGGACACGGTCGAATGCCTTCTCCAAGTCCACAAAAAACACATGTAGACTGGTTGGGCAAACTCCCATGCACCCTCAAGGACCCTGCCGAGAGTATAGAGCTGGTCCACAGTTCCACGACCAGGACGAAAACCACACTGTTCCTCCTGAATCCGATTCTATTCTATTCTATTCAACATTTTTCTATTATATTTTTTTCCAAACGAAAAACGGACGGCCGGGACGTACATAGACCGTATTTGATACCTAGAAGAGTTTTTAGTATTTATTATCTATTTAGTATTTTGTGTGTTAGGGCAGCACGGTGAAAGAGGGGTTAGTGCATCTGCCTCACAATACGAAGGTCCTGAGTAGTCCTGAGTTAAATCCCGGGCTCGGGATCTTTCTGTGTGGAGTTTGCATGTTCTCCCCGTGACTGCGTGGGTTCCCTCCGGGTACTCCGGCTTCCTCCCACCTCCAAAGACATGCACCTGGGGATAAGTTGATTGGCAACACTGTGTTGGCCCTGCAATGAGGTGGCGACTTGTCCAGGGTGTACCCCGCTATTCGCCCATTTGCAGCTGAGATAGGCTCCAGCGACCCCATCCATCCATCCATTTTCTACCGCTTATTCCCTTTGGGGTCGCGGGGGGCCCTGCGACCCCAAAAGGGACAAGCGGTAGAAAATGGATGGATGGATGGATGGATAGTATTTTGTTCAATCCCACATTGGATGTTACTCAAAGTGTAATTAGACTTTGTTGATACACAGACAGAGTCTAATTCATTGCGTCCTTTGTTGTGTTTTTGAAACTGCACCAATTTTTTCCTCAAAATTTTCAACTAATTTGAAGTGTTTTGTCAAGACGATTATTTGTGTTATTTACATTTTTAGAATGTGCTTGTTCTATGTTTGGCCAAAGCAAAGCAAAGAAAACAATCTGAAGTAGTCTTTATTCTTAAGTTATTATGGCATGATTTTACCTGTCCGTTCCACTTGGGAATAGATTTTCCTCCATTCGGCCCCTGAGCTAAAATTAGTTTGACACCCCTGTGCTACTGTGCCCGAGCCACTAAGACATTCAATTCTGCACATTGAACCTACAAGACAGAGTGATCGTTCTATACTCAAAGGAATACAGACGGAGGTGTTTTTACATTGCTTTCAAGGACCGCTGAAAAATGTAGGACACCAAAATGCCCGCCAGAAATAATGAATAACAATAATAGATTTTATTTACTTTGCACTTTTTATTTGAAGAAATCTTAAAGTGCTACAGTACAAACCAATATTTAAAACAATAAAAGCTTAGCTATTAAAAGAGATAAACTAAGACTAAAACATTGTCAGTGAAGCATAAGAAACAAAATAGTGGGTTTTCTAACAGTGTGTCTACTGTATTTATTGGAGTTACACTTAAAGGGGAACATTATCACCAGACCTATGTAAGCGTCAATATATACCTTGATGTTGCAGAAAAAAGACCATATATTTTTTTAACCGATTTCCGAACTCTAAATGGGTGAATTTTGGCGAATTAAACGCCTTTCTAATATTCGCTCTCAGAGCGATGACGTCACGTTGTGACGTCACATCGGGAAGCAATCCGCCATTTTCTCAAACACCGAGTCAAATCAGCTCTGTTATTTTCCGTTTTTTCGACTGTTTTCCCTACCTTGGAGACATCATGCCTCGTCGGTGTGTTGTCGGAGGGTGTAACAACACAAACAGGGACGGATTCAAGTTGCACCAGTGGCCCAAAGATGCGAAAGTGGCAATAAATTGAACGTTTGTTCCGCACACTTTACCGACGAAAGCTATGCTACGACAGAGATGGCAAGAATGTGTGGATATCCTGCGACACTCAAAGCAGATGCATTTCCATCGATAAAGTCAAAGAAATCTGCCGCCAGACCCCCATTGAATCTGCCGGAGTGTGTGAGCAATTCAGGGACAAAGGACCTCGGTAGCAGGGCAAGAAATGGCGGCAGTTTGTTCCCGCAGACGAGCGAGCTATCGACCCTAGCTTCCCTGGCCTGCTGACATCAACTCCAAAACTGGACGGATCAGCTTTCAGGAAAAGAGCGCGGATAAGGGTATGTCTACAGAATATATTAATTGATGAAAATTGGGCTGTCTGCACTTTCAAAGTTCATGTTGTTGCCAAATGTATTTCATATGCTGTAAACCTAGTTCATAGTTGTTAGTTTCCTTTAATGCCAAACAAACACATACCAATCGTTGGTTAGAAGGTGATCGCCGAATTCGTCCTCGCTTTCTCCCGTGTGGCTGGCTGTCGTGTCGTTTTCGTCGGTTTCGCTTGCATACGGTTCAAACCGATATGGCTCAATAGCTTCAGTTTCTTCTTCAATTTCGTTTTCGCTACCTGCCTCCACACTACAACCACCCATTTCAATACATTCGTAATCTGTTGAATCGCTTAAACCGCTGAAATCCGAGTCTAAATCCGAGCTAATGTCGCTATAGCTTGCTGTTCTTTCCGCCATGTTTGTTTGTGTTGGCTTCACTATGTGACGTCACAGGAAAATGGACGGGTGTTTATAACAATGGTTAAAATCAGGCACTTTGAAGCTTTTTTTAGGGATATTGCGTGATGGGTAAAATTTTGAAAAAAAACTTCGAAAAATATAATAAGCCACTGGGAACTGATTTTTAATGGTTTTAACCCTTCTGAAATTGTGATAATGTTCCCCTTTAAAGTTTGATATAACACCGTCGTTATAAAATCCTGATTGCGTTATTCCAGAGCGTGCGTTATGTAGAACTTTAATTTCACCCTTTGAAAAAAAAAAATACATACAATAAAATTATTTAAAATTTACATGATGAAAACAGAAGGGTGTTGCAGACTTACCATGGCATAGTGCACCGGTATACAAACTTTTTGACTAGGGGGCCGCATTGGGATTAAAAAATTTGGCCGGAAGCCGACAGCATGCAAAGTATATATATATATATATATATATATATATATATATATATATATATATATATATATATATATATATATATATATATATATATATATATATATATATATATATATATATACTAGGGCTGCAACAACTAATCGATTAAATCGATTAAAATCGATTATAAAAATAGTTGGCATGCGCATAGCATAGATTTTTACTTTTTTTTTTTTTTAACCTTTATTTATAAACTGCAACATTTACAAACAGCTGAGAAACAATAATCAAAATAATAGGGGTGTAACGGTACGTGTATTTGTATCGATCCGTTTCGGTACGGGGGTTTCGTATCGGTGCGGAAGTGTACCGAACGAGTTTCCACACGAACATATTAAGTAGCGTACAGCACGTTGTGTAAACAATACTCAAAATGCCGGACATTTGAGGCATTTATGAAACTCCTCCCTGACAGCTCCGCAAAAGAGGACGTGTCTGGTGAAAAGAGGACGTATGGTCGGTCTATCCTAGCCAGTTAGCTGCTAGCATGCTAGCAAATGAGGACTAGCAGCGATCGGTTTCACCGGACGTGAAACCGGTCGCTAGCATGCTAGCAGCGACCGGGCTAGGTCCTGACCATACGTCCTCTTTTCACCGGACATGTCCTTTTTTGCGGGGCTGTCGGGCGGTGTTTCTTAAATGCCTCAAATGTCCGGCATTTTGATTTAGGGTGGCGTGTATTTTCAATGTACGTTCAGGGTTAAGACGGTTAAAAACACAACAAATTGTGCGTGCTGCAGCATTCGTGAGGAAGGAGGAGAGACAGAGAGAGCGAGAGAGTTATGATAAACGTGCATGCGTCGCCAGGCTCTGCTTTTTATCCATACATTTATCAGATTTAATTTTTTATTATCTATAGCAGGGGTGTCAAAAGTGTGCATTTTTGTAACATTTTCCTTGTTTTATTTGGCAAGTTGAAAGAACATGGCGCCAGTATGCTGGTTTTTTTTTCAATAAAACACTGGAAAGGATAGAAATGTAGTTTGTCTCCTTTATCCGATTATTAATCGAAGTAATAATCGACAGATTAATCGATTATCAAATGAATCGTTAGTTGCAGCCCTAATATACATATACATACATATATATATATATATATATATATATATATATATATATATATATATATATATATATATATATATATATATGTTTGGTTTGGTTTGAGTGTTGAGACTGCATAATTCTGTCTCGTCGCAATTGTACGAATGCGTTTTTTTTCCAAAGAGGAGACGCGTCAATGATCCACTTCAGAAAGGAAAACAAAAAGATCAATTTTCTTCCTAATGTACAAAAAGAGCCCATCAAAGCCAAACACAGACGGCATCTTGAAAGTAAACACACAATTGTCTCATCTGCTTGACGTCACTGCCAGCAAATGGCGATGGTTGATGACGATAACGACGATGTTTGGTGGATAGCCCTCCACGTGACGTGATGAGACGTGAATCGTGGATTGTGCTCCCACGTCACAAAACGGGGCGGGTACTCTCCACCAGTGGGTCGATACAGAGTTGATAGTCGATTTTAGTGAAAAACAACGCGGTTGACTCTCGTGGGAAAAAAACGGTTGAAAATTCGGGGTCAATGGAACAACTGCGTTTTTTAGAACATCGCTTTATACTGGACCACATTTTATCAAACTTAACCTGTATTTAAAAAAAAAAATAACCAAAAGATTTCGGTGTGAGTTTAAGTCGTTTTTGAGCATATTCAACAATACCTCCATAATGATGATAACCGTGGTATGAAATGTTCATATTCTTACATCCCTATAACCATACTTGCCAACCTTGAGACCTCCGATTTCGGGAGGTGGGGGGAGGGGGTGGGCGTGGTCGGGGTGGGGTGGGGGCGTGGTTGGGGGCGTGGCTAAAAGGGGAGGAGTACATTTACAGCTAGAATTCACCAAGTCAAGTATTTCATATATATATATATATATATATATATATATATAAAATACTTGACGTTCAGTGAATTCTAGCTATATATATATATATATATATATATATATATATATATATATATATATATATATAAATTAAATAAATACTTGAATTTCAGTGTTCATTTATTTACACATATACACACACATAACACTCATCTACTCATTGTTGAGTTAAGGGTTGAATTGTCCATCCTTGTTCTATTCTCTGTCACTACTTTTCGAACCATGCTGAACACCCTCTCTGATGATGCATTGATGTGTGGCACGCACAAAAGTGCTTTCATCAAATGCACTAGATGGCAGTATTGTCCTGTTTAAGAGTGTCACAACATTGCTGTTTACGGCAGACGAACTGCTTTACGGTATACAAAAAAGTGACTGCTGTTGTTGTGTGTTGTTGCCACGCTGAGAGGACGTTAATGAAACTGCCTAACAATAAACCCACATAAGAAACCAAGAACTCGCCCTCCATCATTCTATAGTTATAACGTGATTGGGCAGGTACGCTTTTTTATATTGTGGAGGACCTGAGTCTGCCTGAATTTCGGGAGATTTTCGGGAGAAAATTTGTCCCAGGAGGTTTTCGGTAGAGGCGCTGAATTTCGGGAGTCTCCCGGAAAATTCGGCAGGGTTGGCAAGTATGCCTTAAACTTTGTCAAACCTGTTGTATAGGAAATGAATCCTCAGATGACTTCAGTTGTGCTCTGACATTACATAAAAAATAAAATTAGCTTGATTGTCTATCCTTGTGAGAGCCAGCGTCCTCTGGAGGGGACATTTCCAGACATGCATAACAGCGCTATTTTTTTCCACCGAAAATGTGTAACTCTGACACAAGGAATAAACAGAAAAAGTCCACTGCAGAGGACGCTGGTTCTCAGGAGGATATAACCGTAAGGGAACCACTGCTTGTACTACTATGAGTAGAAAAGGCTTAGCCAGTTTTAAGTAGGTTTCCCTCAGAGTTAGTGCGGCACCGCTAAACAAAACAAAATAAAAAGGCAGGACCCTGACAGGAAAGATGCTGACATTCTCAGTCTTGAAGATACAGTCCACCCAAGTGTTTGGGATTCGGCTCCATACATGGCAAAACAACCTATAATAAAAAGGCATTCTGTTGACTCTGCAAAAAGCAGCTGCCGTGCAACAACAGCAGCGATCGCCACCCAAGTGAGGAGGAGAAGGAGGAGGGAGCACCAAGAAGAAAATGTCAACTGTGCAACCTCTAGCGACTTGTCTGCTCAAGTGACAGCTGTGGGACGCCACACAGGAAAATATATAGACCTGACTGTGACTATTGACACAGCCTCTGCCTGCCATATATATGCTGATGACTGTGGCTTATCATGCATCTGGGGGGCATTCGCATCATGGTCCCGTTTGGTAGGGCAGAAATCTGCACCACGATAAAATAACTTCAACTGAGCCATAAAGGGAACACAACACATTCAACTCAACTACTTCATTAGGCAGTCAAACTTTGGTGGGACTGCACAGACATCTCTTTCTAATCATAGTTTCTGTCCAAATGGTTACAACTTCAATGACAATTGTGGTTGTATTAAAATCAAGGCTAGGGTATGGCAGATTTGCACTGAACTAGAATGAGAACAGTAAGACCTTCATTTCAGTGGAGCATGTGAAAATTTACTGGTGCCCTCTGCATGAAATTTACGATTGTGTCGTTGTAAATCTCCGTCGGGCATAAAACCCTCTATAAAATGATGATGAAGATGTGTGACCTGCAACTAGAAGACTATCCCTACAAAAGCAGAGCACAAATTGACACACTGTCAATATTTTTATTTATGTAAACTCACTTATTATGCTCATATTGTCCATTAAAAAGAATCCTTGCACTTCATTTTACTTTAATAACATTCTCTGTTTTCTCCAAATGTGTGTAGTTAAACAACCAATGAAAACAGGTTTTATGGGACAATGTTTTTAATACGCTTCTCTGTTGGCTGCCAGAGCTGTCCTTCAAAACACAGACTTCCAATTCAGACTACAACTCTTGATGCAGGTCAAAATCAAAGAGGCTAAAGTAGCCATTAAACTACGTATTGATTGATTTCAAAATAAAATATAGTATCAATGCAACACATTGACAATATTTTACTCTTTGTTAGAAACAGTAACGATATGACAATTTCATATCTCGGTTATCGTGACCAAAAGTATCACGGTTATTATTATCGCGGTATTGTATTTTTGTGCTCAAAAAGTAATCTGAAAAGTAAACTGAAATCTTTTGACCAAATATTTTTTTGAATAACTAAAATAAATAGACACTTTTAGCATGTTTTGTGTTTCTTATGCTTTACTGATCTTAGTTGCTCAGACAAAAATGTTTTTATATAAGTATAGATTAGGGTATGTAGTTTCCTTTTGGGGAAAGACCTTAATGCCTCTTGTATTCATGTTAGCATTTAAGCTTGCAAGTTATCACCAGTCATTCCGTGAGTTTATCAAAATGCAGTTATCAGTCAGGGTTTATCAAATATTTTAGTAAAACGGTAATACAAACCATCGGGACTTTTACCAATGTTAAAATTAATACTGTTTATCATTACATCCTTAAAGCTGGTACCTAAGTCACATTCTTTAACTAAAAAAAACATTAGCATCACAGAGTATATCGTAACTAATAATTTCTGGAAAAACCGTACGTCTGCGTGCTGTCTGTGCCTTATACCGTATTTTTCGGATTATAAATCACAGTTTTTTTCCCATAGTCCGACATATACTCCGGAGCGACTTATGTGTGAAATTGTTAATACATAACCGTACAATATCAAATAATATTATTTATCTAATTAACGGAAGAGACGAAGCAAATGTCAGCAAACGTCACACGTCAGCGGTCGTCACACACGTCACACACACGTCAACCAATAGAAATTATGCGGGGGGGTCATGGCACAAGTCACACACACGTCAGCGGTCGTCACACACACGTCAACCAATAGAAATTATGTGGGGGCGGGTCATGGCACAAGTGCATTGTGGGTCATGATGGCGGTGTATTGTGAAAAAAAAGATGCTACATGCTAGTACGTCCGTACCTAGGAAAATGGATCACTTCAACATTGGCGGTAACTTATAAAAACTGAGAATGGCTTAACAAAAATGGCACCGAAAAGGAAATCATATACTGCAGATTACAAGCTGGACGTAGTGAAATATGCAGCAGAGAACGGCAATCGAGCAGCAGAAAGAAAGGACATACCAGAGGCGACACCAGGGAGGAAGATTTCATCGGATTTAGCGATCTGGAGTGACAGATTGTTTGGTAAACGTATTGCATGTTCTATGTGTTATAGTTATTTGAATGACTCTTGCCATGATGCGTTGCGTTAACATACCAGGCACGTTCTCAGTTGGTTATTTATGCGTCATATAACGTACACTTATTCAGCCTGTTGTTCACTATTCTTTATTTATTTTAAATTGCCTTTAAAATGTCTATTCTTGTTGTTGGATTTAATCGAATACATTTCCCCCAAAAATGCGACTTATACTCCAGTGCGACGTATATATATGTTTTTTTCCTTCTTTATTGTGCATTTTCGGCCGGTGCGACGTATACTCCGGAGCGACTAATGGTCTGAAAAATACGGTAGTCAAATAATATAGTAAAGAGACAAAATAATTTGTCTTAATGCCTCTTGTATTCATGTTAGCATTTAAGCTTGCAAGTTATCACCAGTCATTCCGTGAGTTTATCAAAATGCAGTTATCAGTCAGGGTTTATCAAATATTTTAGTAAAACGGTAATACAAACCATCGGGACTTTTACCAATGTTAAAATTAATACTGTTTATCATTACATCCTTAAAGCTGGTACCTAAGTCACATTTTTTAACTAAAAAAAACATTAGCATCACAGAGTATATCGTAACTAATAATTTCTGGAAAAACCGTACGTCTGCGTGCTGTCTGTGCCTTATACCGTATTTTTCGGATTATAAATCACAGTTTTTTTCCCATAGTCCGACATATACTCCGGAGCGACTTATGTGTGAAATTGTTAATACATAACCGTACAATATCAAATAATATTATTTATCTAATTAACGGAAGAGACGAAGCAAATGTCAGCAAACGTCACACGTCAGCGGTCGTCACACACACGTCACACACACGTCAACCAATAGAAATTATGCGGGGGGGGTCATGGCACAAGTCACACACACATCAGCGGTCGTCACACACACGTCAAACAATAGAAATTATGTGGGGGCGGGTCATGGCACAAGTGCATTGTGGGTCATGATGGCGGTGTATTGTGAAAAAAAAGATGCTACATGCTAGTACGTCCGTACCTAGGAAAATGGATCACTTCAACATTGGCGGTAACTTATAAAAACTGAGAAGGGCTTAACAAAAATGGCACCGAAAAGGAAATCATATACTGCAGATTACAAGCTGGACGTAGTGAAATATGCAGCAGAGAACGGCAATCGAGCAGCAGAAAGAAAGGACATACCAGAGGCGACACCAGGGAGGAAGATTTCATCGGATTTAGCGATCGGGAGTGACAGATTGTTTGGTAAACGTATTGCATGTTCTATGTGTTATAGTTATTTGAATGACTCTTGCCATGATGCGTTGCGTTAACATACCAGGCACGTTCTCAGTTGGTTATTTATGCGTCATATAACGTACACTTATTCAGCCTGTTGTTCACTATTCTTTATTTATTTTAAATTGCCATTAAAATGTCTATTCTTGTTGTTGGATTTAATCGAATACATTTCCCCCAAAAATGCGACTTATACTCCAGTGCGACGTATATATGTTTTTTTCCTTCTTTATTGTGCATTTTCGGCCGGTGCGACGTATACTCCGGAGCGACTAATGGTCTGAAAATACGGTAGTCAAATAATATAGTAAAGAGACAAAATAATTTGTCTTTGTGGCAGTCAACCCCTCCAGATCCAACCACAGGATTTAGAGAAAGAGGGGTGAGCAGAGCCCATGAAAAGAGCCTCCTCATTGGCTGACACGATATATAGAGAAGAGCAAGCACAATGCGAACTTGTTTTCAGTAAAAGCATGGCTTCTGAACACCCACCTGGAAAGATCGCAATACCTGCACTTGCTGTTACAGCATATAATGCTAAAAAAAACCAAAAGAGGAAATCAGTGGAAGAAATGACGCTATATGTCTAAAAAAACAAAGAAGAGCCAAAACTTGAACAAATACTGGTCCAATACATTCAAGATGGAGGGCATTGCGGGCCAGTCTTGGACTAACTTTGGATGCGCAAGTGGCTGTTTTCCTTCTAAACAGGCCATTTAATGTTCCATTTTCCTAGATTTTGTGTGTATCCTTTTGCGTGGCGATGTGTTTTACTGATAGTCTGCAACAAAATCCTAGGGGATCCTTCGATGCAACTTCAGACTGTCAACAACCTATGCGTGTGCACGCACAGCCCTCGTGCGTTATTTCGTGCACTTCCAGAGAGGAGACTTGGAGAGACCATCAGCGAGGTGCGCGGATTGGGGCGGGATTTACAGTTTGAATTCTGCCTGGTGACACAAGATTCAAGTACCTCAGCTCTAATGATGACTTTGTAAGAAACCATATTATATTTTTAATCTGGACAGTGATTGTTTGATGTGATTTTTCCTGAAGTAATTTGTTGTAAAACTACTTTTTAACTGCTCCTGACAAAAAGGTATACTGTAAGGAAACCTGCAAACAAATTAAGTGTATTATTGTGGTGTAGACTGCATCATACTGAGAGATGTTGTTCTTTTTGAAGGATAGACACAAATTTGCCTTTGGCTAAATTCTGACATATTTATATACATGCTATAGCAGGGGTCACCAACCTTTTTTAAACCAAGAGCTACTTCTTGGGTACTGACTAATGTGAAGGGCTACCAGTTTCCATCCATCCATTTTCTACCGCTTATTCCCTTTGGGGTCGCGGGGGGCGCTGGAGCCTATCTCAGCTACAATCGGGCGGAAGGCGGGGTTCACCCTGGACAAGTCCCCACCTCATCGCAGGGGCTACCAGTTTGATACACACTTAAATAAATTGCCAGAAATAGCCAATTTGCTCAATTGACCTTTAACTCTATGTTATTAATAATTAATGATATTTATCTTTGTGGAAACACTGATCATCTTAATGATTTCTCACAATAAATATATATAGAAACAGATAAATATCAATATGCAACACTTTATTTTTATATTTTCTCTAGGTGCACATTTTTCAAATTGAACATTTTCAAACGATCACTTCTAAGACAGTCTTGTGAAATCACAATATCCCATTTTAACTAGCTAGCCACTAACATTTTTTAACAAATCATGAATTACTTTGCACCATGTTTGTACAAATAATAACTCATGTAAAATACAAAAGCCAACTCTCAAATCTTTAAATAAATCATGACACACTTTGACACCAAATCTGTTATCTGTTTCTTTGTCAGTTAGTGAAGAACAAGTCTTTAAAATATTTTCTTGGATTTTCAAATTCTATTTGAGTTTTGTTTCTCTTAGAATTAAAAATGTCGAGCAATGCGAGACCAGCTTGCTAGTAAATAAATAAAATTTAAAAAAATAGAGGCAGCTCACTGGTAAGTGCTGCTATTTGAGCTATTTTTAGAACAGGCCAGCGGGCTACTCATCTGGTCCTTACGGACTACCTAGTGCCCGCGGGCACCGCGTTGATGACCCCTGTGCTATAGTATGTGCAGTCCATATTTTAAATAAATAAAAACATATTTTAATACAACTGAATAGCTAATTAGCACCTATATCCAATTCACTCATTCCCTGTAGTCCTCTCCTTCCTGTTCTTTCACTTTGTCTTCACACAACTTCATTCAGTGCCAAATACAGAAGCATTATTTGACGAACAGCGAGAAGGAACAGAGCCTTCTTTGGTGAGGAAACGCAACTCAAAGTAATGTTAGAAAAGGTACAAAAGGTTCGCCGTGTGAGTCTGTAGGTGTTACTACTGCTTTCAGTCTGCCTCTGTGAAAACGCTGTCTAATGACTAAGGCTGCAGTCTTTGCTGTATCACGACCTGGACAGTGAGTCAGCACCTTGACCCTGTCCTTGTGTGTACACGCACACACACACACACACACACACACACACACACACACACACACACACACACACACACACACACACAGAGGATGTGATGCAGTCAAACATTCATATTCCTGACACGAATAAACACCCCCTCAGCCCCACAACCGAGATCCCCTTCTCTCTCTCTCACTCGCTGATGAACACTGGCGGCGCTGCGTCGTGACTGGGGGCAATGTGTTCCTTTTAATATGCGTAGACGACTGTCTGAGGATCACAGCGGCACGGCTGGCACACAGAAAAAAAAAAGGAAAAAGAGTGTCACTGTATGTGTGTGTGTGTTTGAGTGTGTGCGTGAGCATCCACCTAATGCGCTGAGAAGCACTTTGATGCCCAACAAGTTCCCCTGCTGTGCAACAGGGCTGGCCTACATTACCCACAAGCATGCTGTCTGTTATGCATCCTGTCACTTCCTGTCCAACAGTTTGTGTTACACATTCCAAGGATCCCGTCACATAGCGTGGGGGTGACGCTCATGGAAATCCCCCCCCCCACACCTTGTGTTTAACTACAGATGCTGTGTTTCTTCTCTTCGATGCATCAGAACCTGCAGTGACCACTGGTTTAAATGTAACTTAGATATTGGGTTTCCCTATGTAAAAGCGCTTTGAGTCACTATGTAAAAGCACTATATAAATATAATTCACTTCACTTCACTAGGTGAACTTACGGGAACTCTCTGAGAAAAGAGAAGTGCCATCTTTGCAACATACTGGCCATCCTACTACTCATTTCCCTTCTGTTTGTGTTCAGTTGAGGTTGTAAACAGGATGTGTTGGCAGTACACCCTCCTTTTTACTCCGCCACAACCAAGCTCCCCTCCCTCAACCTTGTGTCATATGACTGTGTGTGACATTCAGAGCTAAAGACAAGCTATGCTAATGAATCCCTCAGACGTGTATAACTAAGTTAATGTCACAATCTATAGAGGACGCAGACTGGCCCTGACGGATCCTTCTGCAGCTGCAGTGAGACCGCATGCTTGGTGGATGTTACTAACTGCACACATTCCCATGCACCAGCCAGCCAAGCCCTATAGTCATAAAGAGAGACATCCATGTGATCACACACACACACACACACACACACACACACACACTCACACACACACACACACCCACACCCACACCCACACACTCACACACACACTCACACACACACTCACATCCTCCCTTCGGCACATGTGGACCGGCAAGGCCACCGCCTGAGTCTAGACATGAGGGGAGAGGCAAGGAGATGATGAAGATGGAGATGGGGAAGCGGAGAGGAGGGGGAATGGAGGTACTGGATGTACTCACCCCGTTTCTGAAGCCATCCCTCTCTAACGACGGTGACATCGCTCATGGTTCCTCCACGCCGAGTGTGTTGCCGCTACACGCCTGCTCCACAGAGAGCGAGAGGGAGGGGAGGAGAGGAGAGGAGAGGAGAGGAGAGGAGGTGGTGGAGGAGGAGGAGGAGGGGGGGCGGCTCTCCCAGCCTCGCGTCACTCTCCCTCCCTTCCTTCCTTCCTTCCTTTGCTGTTCGCCCTCTCGTTCACGCGGTCTGTCTCTCTCACTCGCCGACACAAACACTCGATGTGTGTGTGTCTGTCGTCGTGCTTCCTGTTGTGTTTTATCTTTCTCCCGCTCCGCTTCTTTTACTTCTTCTTGTCCTCCTCTGCTGCCACCACCTCCTCCTCTTCCTCTCCTGTTCCCTCTCCAGACCTTTCTCCTCACCGGCAGTGACTCAGCCTGGAAGGAAATGAAATGAGAACATAAAATATATTTATATACCGTATATATATATATATATGAGCAAAAAAACAACAACTCCCCTGCGCACTAAAACATCTTCATACAAACAATGATGGCAACAACTTGTGGAAGTCTTTAATTCGAGGACTTGCTGGATCATTTATTGTATGCTTCAAAAGTTGCACATGAACAATCAATGAGCTTGTTGTATTATCGCTAAAGGTGTGTTTTGCTCTTTCTTTGGTCTTTAGAAAGCATTTTGTGTGTGAGTGCTAGATGATAGGCAACTGGAGAAAAGCAACCACGACCATATAACCAAAATTGTAACTCACTGTGGCTGATTCTGATTCTATTGACAAAAATCCTGTCCTGGCTGTCACAAATAAGTCAACAATATTAATAAGGCAATGGTCTGTTATTGAGGTAACTTGACCCCTTAACAGCGCAAGTCCCTGCTGTTACATGGTCTTGTATGCAAATTACCCACACGATCAACCAGTCGTGGATCGTTTAGTCAATATCTGCGCCAAAATAAGCAGAATGATCACGATTATCATTATCCCGATATTGTTGAATGTGCTCAAAAAGTATTTAGACACACACTGAAATCTTTAGATTTTTTTTAATAGCTAAAGATTTTGCGTTTTTTGTGTTTCTTATGCTTCACTGGTAAGTGTTCTAGTGGACGTCCCACTCTGTCCAGCGGTCCTTCAACGCACCGTAAAAACACCTCTGTGTCGTATTCCTCTGAGTATAGAACGATCATTCTGTCCTATGAGAGCACAGCCTGTAGCTTCAATGTGCATATTTAACTATGCACATTGAACTATGGACTGGACTCTCACAATATTATGTCAGACCCACTCGACATCCATTGCATTCGGTCTCCCCGAGAGGGGGGGGGGTTACCCACATATGCGGTCCTCTCCAAGGTTGCTCATAGTCATTCACATCGACGTCCCACTGGGGTTAGTTTTTCCTTGCCCTTATGTGGGCTTTGTACCAAGGATGTCGTTGTGGCTTGTGCAGCCCTTTGAGACACTTGTGATTTAGGGCTATATAAATAAACATTGATTGATTGATTGATTGATAATTGAATATCTCAGTTGCTTGGACAGCAATGTGTTTATATGGGGTTAGATTGAGGTATGCTGTTTGTTAATGGGGAAAGACATTCTCCCTTGAGTTCATGTGAGCATTTAAGCTGGCACTAGTCCGTCCATGAGTGTATTAAAGTTCAGTTATCAATTTTTTTTTGCAATCATTTTAACTTATAACGGTAATACTAACCGTTGAGGGTTTTGTCGTGGCTAGCATTAATACTGTTTATCATCACTTCCCTACAGTGTTATAAATTGGGTATAGCGATGCAAACTAGCAGGTGGAACTACCCCAAGCTAGTCAGAGCTTTTCATCCTCTCACTCATGTAAGACGTGGCCCCGCCTTGCACAATGCCTGCGTCTTCAATTCCGACTTGAGATAACTTCCATTTTGCCTGAAAGCAGGTCTTAAAAAAAGAGAAACTGTCTTATATTCAGTCATCCTATATTTGGGTCAGTAAGTATAAACATTTCTTGTGGGGACATATAATCCTAGGGCTGGGAGGATAAAACGATATCAATATATATCGCGATAGACACGTAATCGATATCAATAAAAAATGCGTTCGATAAAACGTTGGATATATTTTTTGGGGTCGGGAAAAAACGGAAAGAATTTAAGGCCTACTGAAATGCGATTTTCTTATTTAAACGGGGATAGCAGGTCCATTCTATGTGTCATACTTGATCATTTCGCGTTATTGCCATATTTTTGCTGGAAGGATTTAGTAGAGAACATTGACGATAAAGTTCGCAACTTTTGGTCGCTGATAAAAAAGCCATGCCTGTACCGGAAGTAGCAGACGAGTAGCGTGACGTCACAGGTTGTGGAGCTCCTCACATCTGCACATTGTTTACAATCATGGCCACCAGCAGCAAGAGCGATTCGGACCGAGAAAGCGACGATTTCCCCATTAATTTGAGCGAGGATGAAAGATTCGTGGATGAGGAAAGTGAGAGTGAAGGACTAGAGGGCAGTGGGAGCGATTCAGATAGGGAAGATGCTGTGAGAGGCGGGTGGGACCTGATATTCAGCTGGGAATGACTAAAACAGTAAATAAACAAGACATATATATACTCTATTAGCCACAACACAACCAGGCTTATATTTAGTATGCCACAAATTAATCCCGCATAAACACCTCCTCCCTCCCGTCCATATAACCCGCCAATACAACTAAAACATCTGCACACACACACTCAATCCCACAGCCCAAAGTACCGTTCACCTCCCACGCGCAGGCGTCATCATACCGAGACGTTTTCAGCAGGATATTTCGCGCAAAATTTAAAATTGCACTTAAGCTAACCCGGCCGTATTGGCATGTGTTGCAATGTTAAGATTTCATCATTGACGTATAAACTATCAGACTGCGTGGTCGGTAGTAGTGGGTTTCAGTAGGCCTTTAAGTATGAACAAAGGCACTAGTGGTCTTAGCAAAACAGGAAGTGATCAGCGGGCAATGGGAGGGAGACGCTAAACAGCCAATCGGGTAGAAGTATAGCTGCGCCATCTTGCTGTCGAGTGAGAAAAGAAAGTGAAAATTTGTTCTGCAGAGAGCGAAGAAAATTGCGGATACAACAAGAAAAGTCACCTCGACAGTATGGCAGTTTTTTTTCAAAACGACCGTAGTCCTTCGCCGTGCTCATTGTTTTATTTTCAACCCACATCCGTTCCCTATTCGAATGTACGGAAACTACAGGTAGGAACTAAAGTGCAGGAATGTATAAATAAAAAAAATTAAAAAACATAACAAATGTTCTACTTTAAAAGAATAATTTGGTCCGATAATATTTAAATCGTTATTACTGCATAGCATACATTTATTTCCATACAGACCAAATTAAATGATACACAGACCACGTAACTTCCTGGCAGTAAACCTGCAAAATTTGCTCCTCTCAAGTTTCTCTGCTTACATTTTCCCACTTTACATTATTTCTTTACACTTTATTAAGTATTCCTTACATATTCCACTTTTTTGCACCTTAATTTAAAGATGTTATTGTTAAGTGTTTATTGTGATTTTAGAATTTGTTTGTTTGTTTTCCATGGTTGTATTGACATTTCCTTTTTGCCTTAATAACTGAGGGCATTATAATCACAGGAAGGCTACATTTTAAATATATTTGATAACATTTAATATATTTTTCTCCTGCTCTATATTTTCCATAGGTTATAAACAAAAAAATCAGTAAATATTGATATCGACCAATATTTAAAAAAAATATCGCCATACAGTATCGCCGAGCCCTACATAATCCCAACCAATCATGGGTCCTCTTTCCCTCCATCACTACTCATGACTGCTGCGCCAGGTCCACTACTAACCACATTGTGAAGTATGCAGACGACACGACAGTAGTGGGTCTCATCCGTGACAACAATGACATGGACTACAGGGAGGAGGTGAAACATCTGGTTGACTGGTGCAGAACCAACAACCTGGTCCTGAATGTCAACAAGACCAAGGAGATCATC
This sequence comes from Nerophis lumbriciformis, assembly GCF_033978685.3. NCBI lineage: Eukaryota > Metazoa > Chordata > Actinopteri > Syngnathiformes > Syngnathidae > Nerophis > Nerophis lumbriciformis. The sequence continues at coordinate 55,987,750 of NC_084549.2, read as the reverse complement.
GTTGACTTCAGGAAGCACCAGTCCAGCCACGCTCCACTCTTCATCAACGGCACAGCGGTGGAAATCGTAAGCAGCACCAAGTTCCTGGGGGTGCAGATAACTGACAATATAACCTGGTCCCTACACACCGGAGCTCTTGTAAAAAGAGCTCAGCAGCGCATGCACTTTTTGCGTCGGATGAAAAGAGCACAGCTCCCTCCCCCCATTCTCACCACATTCTACAGAGGCACTATAGAGAGCCTGCTGACCAACAGCATCTCTGTCTGTACTGGAGCCTGCAATGCCTCAGACTGGAAGTCTCTCCAGAGAGTGGTGAGGACGGCGGAAAAGATCGTCAGGACTCCTCTTCCTCCTATCCAGGAGATCGCAAAAAGCCACTGCCTGACCAGGGCTCAGAAAATCTGCAAAGACTCCTCCCACCCCCACCAAGGACTGTTTTCACTGCTGGACTCTAGAAAGAGGTTCCGCAGCCTCCAAAGCAGAACCTCCAGGTTCTGTAACAGCTTCTTCCCTCAAGCCGTAAGACTCTTGAACGCATCATAATTAAATTATCCCCTCAACTCCCCCCAAAATGGATTAACTCGCTGGAATAAAAAAGACAATATAACATACATCCATAAACGTGGACGCATGTGGAAAAAGTGCAATATATTTATCTGTACATTAATGTATTTATTTATTTATATATATTTATATTTATTTATTTTATATATATATATTTATATATTATTTATATATATTTATTTATTTATACATGCACCTTATTGCTTTTTTTATCCTGCACTACCATGAGCTTATGTAACGACATTTCGTTCTTATCTGTGCTGTAAAGTTCAAATTTGAATGACAATAAAAAGGAAGTCTAAGTCTAAGTCTAAGTCTATGACTTCCTGCTGCAGTCCGGCCGAGACATGCAGACCTTGATAGCCAGACAAATGCCTCTCATTCACTCAGTGGTGGTCAGTGGTGTTGCATAAAATCCAGTCTAGCATTATTTCTGCGTGTGAAGTCATTTCGCCAGTGTGCGTGTTGGCTGCTTTGTCTGCACGTGTGGGTGGGAGAGCATCTCAGGACTGTGGAGTGTAGCTTGCTTGGCTATAAATAGCAGAGAAATAGCAGTTAGGGATGCTCTCACACTCTCCCTCTTTGCCCAAAAATATCTGCACCTCTCTTCATCGCCAACTCGCCGCCGCGTCTCTGCCCGCATTGCTGGCGTGTTCACCTCGAATGCACCCTACTACACTGTATTGCGCAACACGTCACAGCACTACAACGCTCCATTCGGCTTGAATGGGTATTAGGGCTACGGAAGCTGAGCTAACAGTTTGGGCTACCTCGAGAAGGAATCAGTATTCAAATCAGCTAACGTCTGCGCTGCTGCCGCTGACAACTTGGGAAGGGGGGAAACTGCAGCGTCATATTTACGCACCCACAGTTTAGTGGGTAACACATCAATGCAGACTATTAAAATGTCGCAATAGAGCAGTGAAACCAATAAAAATGTCTGCTTTCATTTGCTTGGCTTGCTGCCATGAGGAGGTGATAAGAGCATGCTACGCTATTGGAGCATGGTGGCACCAAAGAAAGTAGTACATTTGTGCTTCGAGATGTGAAGTGATGATGACTGAGACAAAGAGAGGAGAGGAGAGAAGACCCCTTGTCACCAGGGCAGCGGTTGCTATGGAGATATCCACTGCCGGGATGCACCAGCTATGCCAGGGGAAGCACAAGGCAGACATTAACAAGTGTTTCAAGTGACACAAGTAGCTAGTAATATTAATGAAATAACATTAGGAAACATGTCTAATACAGGTTCGAAACAAACTAAGGTTTGTTGAAAATATGCCAAAGAACTCCCAAACTGTTTGAGCTCATGCAAAAGGGAGCATTGACTTTGTCTTTTCTTGAGCATTTAAGCAACACTTTTTTACAAAACGCCCTGCAGGCCACTAGCTATACAGCTGACATTCTGTGTGCGTCGCCACTTGATATTTGACTATATTGTTAAATGTTAAACCAAAAAATAAAACACAACATTACCTAGAGGTGGAAATATTTGGGCACCTTATGTTTTGATAACGATTCAGGGGCTAAGATTTGATTACAAATCAATTATTTATACATCTATAATTAATCAATATTATTATTATGAATGGTAAATGGTCTGTATTTGTATAGCACGTTGTACTATACCTGCACAATACTCAAAGCACTTTACATTAATCACATTCGATTCACCCACTATCGCGCGCACACACACACACACACACACACACACACACACACACACAGATGTTGCCATGCAAGGTGCTAACCACGACTCATCATATTGTATAGTATCGTTATTATATATTCTCAATGTATTACATTTAATTACTAATAATAGTATGTCTCCAAAGCTCCTCCGTTGGCTACTGACATATATATACATATATATATATATATATACATATATATATACATATATATATATATATATATATATATACACACATATATATATATATATACATATATATATACATATATATATATATATATATATACACACATATATATACATATATATATATATATATATATATATACATATATATATATATATATATATATATATACACATATATATATAGGGTAAAGCACGGCTAGCATACGTCAACAATTGCACCAAGATGATCAGAAAAAAAGCGAAAACTGAGAGAAAGAAAACGAAGATACCAGCTCTTCGAGTATCAAGCTGGAATGTCAGA